>NC_081561.1:6449313-6525869 GCF_022355385.1 Mustela nigripes
TTAGAGTCCATAGTCTCTCATGGTTCACCTCCCCTTCCAATTTCCCTCAAATCCCTTTTCCTCTCTAACTCCCCTTGTCCTCCATGCTATTTGTTATGCTCCACAAATAAGTGAAACCATATGATAATTGACTCTCTCTGCTTGACTTATTTCACTCAGCATAATCTCTTCCATGTTGCTACAAAAGTTGGGTATTCATCCTTTAAGACAGAGGCATAATACTCCATAGTGTATACGGACCACATCTTCCTTATCCATTCGTCCATTGAAGGGCGTCTTGGTTCTTTCCACAGTTTGGTGACCGTGGCCATTGCTGCTATAAACATTGGGGTACAGATGGCCCTTCTTTTCACTACATCTGTATTTTGGGGCAAATACCCAGTAGTGAAATTGCAGGGTCATAGGGAAGCTCTATTTTTAATTTCTTGAGGAATCTCCACACTGTTCTCCAAAGTGGTTGTACCAACTTGCATTCCCACCAATAGTGTAAAAGGGTTGCCCTTTCTCCACATCCCCTCCAACACATGTTGTTTCCTGTCTTGCTAATTTTGGCCATTCTAACTGGTGTAATGTTGTATCTCAATGTGGTTTTAATTTGAATCTCCTTGAGGGCTAGTGATGATGAACATTTTTTCATGTGTCTGATAGCCATTTATATGTCTTCATTGGAGAAGTGTCTGTTCATATCTTTTGCCCATTTTTTGAAATGATTATCTGTTCTGTGTGTGAATTTGAGGAGTTCTTTATAGATCCTGGATAGATCAATCTATACTTTTAATGCCATTCTGATCAAAATTCCACCGGTATTTTTCAAAGAGCTAGAGCAAATAATCCAAAAATTTGTATGGAATCAGAAGAGACCCCGAATTGCTAAGGAAATGTTGAAAAACAAAAATAAAACTGGGGGCATCATGTTACCTGATTTCAAGCTTTACTACAAAGCTGTGATCACCAAAACAGCATGGTACTGGCATAAAAACAGACACATAGACCAGTGGGACAGAGTAGAGAGCCCAGATATGGACCCTCAACTCTATGGGCAAATAATCTTCAACAAAACAGGAAAAAATATACAGTGGAAAAAAGACAGTCTCTTCAATAAATGGTGCTGGGAAAACTGGACAGCTATATGCAGAAGAATGAAACTCGACCATTCTCTTATACCGTACACAAAGATAAACTTGAAATGGATAAAAGACCTCAACATGAGACAGGAATCCATCAAATCCTAGAGGAGAACATAGGCAGTAATCTCTTCAATATCAGTCACAGCAATTTCTTTCAAGATATGTCTCCAAAGACAAAGGAAACAAAAGCAAAAATGAATTTTTAGGACTTCATCAAAATCAAAAGCTTCTGCACAGCAAAGGAAACAGTCAACCAAAGAGGTACCCACGGAATGGGAGAAGATACTTGCAAATGATAGTACAGACAAGAAGTTGATATCCAGGATCTATAAAGAACAAATCTTCTTTTTGAATTTTATGCCTTAATTTCTGGGCTGGGAAAACTACACAGTGCATGAGGTGAGGAGGGGATATCCTTCTCCCATTTCATAAGCGTTCTCTCAGAGATCTCAGTGAGCATGTTTAGAAAAGATTTTGTTACTTATTTTATTTTAGAGAGAGAATGACAGAGTGGGGGAAGGGGCAGAGGCAGAGGGAAAGAATCTCAAGCAGATTCTGCACTGAGTTTGGAACGATGCAGGACTCAGTTTCACAACCCTGAGATCATGATCTGAGCCGAAATCAAAAGCCAGACACTGAAACGACTGAGGCACCTATGGGGATCCCTATTAGGCGGCTAAAATTAATCCCCACTGAAGGGCAGTGGGGATTAATTTTAGATTTAAAAGGGTGTTAGCTTAAAAACTGGCACCAGAATTTTTCTGGAGGGAATGGTCTTGGAAAAGTGTGTAGTCCCCAAAAGCCTAAATGTTGAAAGAACCCAAACAGCAAAATAAAAAACCTTGCTGAATTGCTCTACATGAGAGAATAAAGACAGTCTCCTCCTAAGAGAGGATGCAAGAGGAGCACGGGAACAAGGAGGAATGAAAGGATTCAGAGAAGAGACAATAAGGTGGGGAGAGACTGGGATTGGGTTTAAGGAGTTGGTGAAATTTTAAGCCAAGTAGAGAAGAACATAGGCAGTAACCTCTTCAATATCAGCTACAGTAATTTCTTTCAAGATATGTCTCCAAAGGCAAAGGAAACAAAAGTGAAAATGAATTTTTGGGACTTCATCCATATCAAAAGCTTCTACACAGCAAAGGAAACAGTCAACAAAACAAAGAGGTAACCCATGAAATGGGAAAAGATATTCACAAATATCTTCTTGCCATGTTCCTGGAATAAGCCCTCTTCCTACCTCCAAACTCCCAGTTATTTTTTATGAACCTCTAACACTCCCTTTCTTGCTTCTGATTCTCAACAGATGACTTTGCATCACAAAATGGAAACAACCTTGTCTTCCTTCCACTTAATCTAGAAAGACATCACAAAATGGAAACAACCTTATCTTCCTTCCACTTAATCTAGAAAAGCTTCATACTTAACCCATCTTCCACATTGCTCTTGTCACAGTGGAAGGTGGACAGCCACACCTATCAAGGGCTCTTCACCTGTTCCCTGAATTCCACTCAGTCAAGGATTTTAATCCCTATGTTGGTTCTTCTCAACCTTGGCTTTAAAAATCACCTGCAGACCTTTTTAAAAATCCTAAAGCCCAAGAGTGCCTGGTGGCTCAGTCAGTTAGGAGTCTGACTCTAGATTTCAGCTCTGGTCATGATCTCATGGTGACAACTAGGTGTAGAGCCTGCTTCAGATTCGCTCTCTCCTTCTTCATCTGACCCTCCCCCAACTCACATTATCTCTCTCTCTCTAGAAAAACAAAACAAAACAGATAAATCCTAAAGCCCAGGCTACATACCAGACCAACCAGAATGTCTGAGACATAGGTAGTTAACTGCCTGGGTGATTCTAATGTGTAGCCAAGGCTATGGACTGCTACCTTCTCTCTGGGCAGTAAACTCAATTTTTCTTGGTTTGTCTCCATCTCCATAAAATTGTGCCTAATAAATTCTGTCTTTAAAAAAATTCTTCTGTGACCTTCATATCACCATCTCTGTTTTACAGAAAGTCTTCTTGCAGAACATGGCAATAGCTGTTATCTCCACGTTCTTACTTCCCATTGCACTGTAGTCCATGCCCATGTCTCTGGCTTCTTTCCCCATCCCTGTGGAAAAAAATCTTTCCAAGTTCCCCAGTGACTTCCATATTTCCACAGTTTATGGCTATTTTCTTTCCCTATCCTATTTAACTCATCAGCATCATTCCAAAGAACCAGTTGCTATCTTCTTGATACAATTATCCAGCTCTGTGACACCATGCTTTACTGATTTCCTCTAACTCCTTCTCAGTCTCCTTCTCCTTTGTCTAGGCTCTAATTGCTGATGATACTGAATCTGTGTTTGTTCTTTCTTTAAACTTCCCTGCTAGCTCCTGATGGTGCCCATATTTACATCCCAAGCTCAGCTATCCCTGCGGAGCTCTAGATTCACTGATTCAAGTGACTACTTGATGTTTTCACTTGAAGATCCCACAGATATCACCAAATTAACATTTCTAAATATAATTCTTAGTTCCACCCCTAGATCTTTTCCTCCACTTTCCCCAGTCTTCCTAGTTCTGAAAACAGCACCACCTCAAACCTAGTCAGTCAGATACACGCCACCTAGAGTTATTCTTGACTCCTCTCTCTTCTTCACCTCCCATGGTCAACCCCTCTTCATTTTCTGTTCTAAATCCAAAGCATTCTCCAATTCATCCCCTCTTCATCTCCACTGCCGCCACCATCCATCATCATCTCTGTCCTGGGCCACAGCTTCCAAACTGATCTGCCTAGTTTTATTCTCATCTGTCCTTTCAGAGATACCTAGGGGAGGGCCCTCTGTTCCCTTTCTGTAATGTAGCATCAAGTGTTGGGCCATGTTATCCCTACACCAGGCAACTCCTTCTGAACAGGGAAACCTGGAAGCTGCTCACCATGTATACAACTGAGGCAGGGATCAGGTAGTAGAAAGTTATTAAACTATCCACTCCCTGAATGATTCTCCTATAAACTCAATGTCAGGCAACATGACTTATCCTTTACAGCTCTGGAAAACTGGAAACATAGATTGAAACGCATGTAGACACATACCCCATGATATGTGATATAAACCTTTTTGGGGATTATACCAAATTTGGGGTAAACCATATCATTTCTAAATACCTTGGAGTGCCAGATAGTTATATGAAATTATATGATTTTCTATTTGTAATGCAAAGAAAATCAATAATGAATCCCTAGTTTATTTATTTTACAAATATGGATTCTTAAAATATAATTTTTTTTACAATAAGCCATGACCAAAGGACTTCGCCATTTCATTTCTTTGCTTTCATTCTCTATTAGACCTCCAAACGCTGGTGTTCCTTAGGGCTTAATGCTATATCTTCTTTCCTCTCTGTATTTTATCCCTAGGTGCAAATGACTCCCAAGTTTACAACTCTGATTCTTGTGTCCAGATGCACAGAATGGAATACCTACTTGTCATCTCTGCTTGGGTATCTACAGTTAACTCCAACTTAACATTTTGAAAATCATAGTGTGTCTCTACACCTTCATTCCCTTCAGTCTTCCCCACCTCTGTAAGCAGCACCACATCCCCTCAGTCACAGAATGCTTTATATCTGGTTGACAAGATTATTGTACACAGGAGGGCACCTTTGAACAGCACATAGCCCTATTAACATCTCCTATTACCATCAGCCTTGGACACCTGTCTCAGAGATAGGATTATCAGGTACAAGATGATGGGGTGGAGAGTGGGGAGTATAGGATTAGCTCAGTGCCATCTGCCAACACTACTGGAGCTGATAATTCAAAGTAAAGGTCGGTAGGATTCGGTTTTATATTATATATGAGTAAACAATGTTGTTGTTCACTTATTATCAATAGGTAAGTGCAGCTCAACCCTGATTCAAATGCCATTCTCACAAGCAATATCATTCAAAATCAGCAAAAAAAAAAAATAAAAATACAGCCTCATTTTGGAAGATAGTGGAGAGCAATACACAGGAAGTAAGATGATGTGAGAGACATCTCCCATCCTGTGTCAGCTTTTAATAAGTTTCATGGCGTTATTTTTTAAGATGCAAAGGTGCACCCTCTCCCATTAATGCAGCTGCAATGTTTGCTTCTGCTTCTGGAACTGAAAATCAGCTCCATTCCAAGTATGGAAGCAGTGGGCAGATAAAGAAGGGCAGACACGGGGATGGGGGAAAAGCACTGTGCGTGACTAAGTTTTTAAACTGAATTGAGAGAAATCCTAGGACTTGACCTATTTTATTTGAATATAAGTAGATTCTCCCTTTCTGTAAAACCGAAAGGGAGAATCAGAATAGCAGTAGAGATTAAGTTGTATTATATTAAACTAAAGTTACATATTTGTACATCCAGAGTTATGGTTTATGAAATTTATATCCACTTGGTATTTATGGGATTCTTCCAACTTTCAGGCTTTCTGTTCTTGAATTAGGGAGATAGAGAAGTTTGTTTTACTATGGATAGGATCAACTTTATCCTATTTTTCTGAAGCCAGATTATAGAACCTAACAGTCTTGAAAGCCCATTTTGTTTACAGAGTAATAACATACACAGAAGTGACACCATCAATACCCAGCTCCACAATTAACTAATTGTGCAACTTCAGGCATTCTTCGATTATTTCCTGGAATAAATGTTTACCAGTACTAATTTCACATGCACAGGCTTTGTCCTCATATATATTAAGGACAAATTTCATTTTTTCCCATCTTTCAACCATGGGAAACAGTGTATGTAGAAAAGGGACATATCTTCTAGAATAATTCTGCTAACCCTCCAAAAAGAGATGCATTGGAAAAAAAATGAGGAACTTTTTTTTTTAAATGAGAAAAATGCTTGTTCCTTACCTTCACACCAAGGATTGAAGAGAATGTAGGTGTCTGTTTCTGGGTTTCGGCTGGTACGAAGTATGCCATAGGGGGTCCAGACAGCAACATACATGCGGAACTTCCCCACAATACACTCTGGAGAAGACTGGATGGACAGCCGGACAGACCTGTCCTCTCTCATGACAACTTTGGCCCCCCACTTGCCTTTCTGCAACTCCGGGACGATAGGAACTGGAATGTAGGTTCCCTTGTTCTCCTGAGGGTAGCGACCTTTGAGAAGAGAGAAGAAGTGTTGAGTCTATTTCACAAACCATTTTTGTTCTCACTCTGTCATCTTGTAGCTGAAGATTAAAATAATTAATTGGACTTGAAATCATAAGACTTGGGTTTGAATTTCATTTCTGCTACTGTGTTGCTACGCGACATTAGTTGATTTTCTTCTTTGAAGCTCAGACTTGTCATGTCTAGATTAAAAAAAAAGAATAACAATACTTACAGGAATAGTCATTTGTTAGTTAATGAATTCAAATAAGATGTTTTTCAGGAAACCATTGGTAAAATTTAGTTTTGAGGTTAACACTATGAATTAAGAATTTGGTCTAAATGACTGTAATAAAGACAAATAAAATGTATCCTGAGAAAACTTACACATAAAGTGGAAATATGGTAAAATTCCCTGTTACTTCATTTTTTATTGAAATAACAGCTAAAATTTGTTATGCATGAAAAATTATAGGCAAAGCATCTTACATGGGTTATTTTACTTCCTCCTCAGGTAATATCATTATCGTCATTTACCGATGAAGAAAAAGAGAAGGTAATAGGGATTTGTAGAGGTCAAGTAATTGGCTAGAAGTTGCCAGCATAGGGGAGGAGCAGAGCCCAAGATTCAAATATAGAGAACTTGCCTCTGGAACCTGAATTCTTGCCCAGGACATAAAGCTAAATCCCTGATACGACTGCCAATAAACACATGTTTCAGTTGAATATGAAGAAGGTCAAATATACAACCTATAAATATAATCCTATTATAGGTAATATAACAAATCGCATTCAGAATAAGCAAAAACACATTTGCCTATCCCACTAAAAAAGCAATTCTAACTTTTAGAAAGCAGAATTTCAGGGAATGATAACTTCACAGTACCCTATTTATTTATTTGAGAGAGAGAAAAAACAAGCAAGCACTAGCAGCAGACAGAGTGAAAGGGAGAAGCAGGCTCCCCGCTGATCAGAGAGCTCAATGTGGGGCTCGATCCCAGGACCCTGGATCATGACCTGAGGTGAAGGCAGACACTTAATGACTGAGTCACGGAGGTGCCCTATGCTATGAGGTCTTAAAGGATTCTTTGGTAGGCATATTTTCAAAGGTAGAGCATTCTAAGGAGGTGGTTGCATAAGTTAACTGCTGTGTAATTTTGTGAGATGTTTAATCTTAATGAAAACAATAACTTACACAGTGTAAGTTGGAGAGAAAGAGTAGAACCCCAATGCTTTGTTATGTGTTAGGGGTATCAGTTAATCACCACTCAGGATGAATATTATAAATACAATAAAGCCTTAAAAATGGTTTGCTGCCAAGGTGCAACATTGTCTAGGTGGTGATTTTGGAAATACCTGGAGCTTAGCCCCTGTGAATGCTGCACATAAATCCTGCAAGAGCTGTTTGTTCAAAGGAGCCTCCATATTTCCTGTGCATGTTCCTCTTTGTGCTTGTTCAAACTAGGAGATAAGGCTGCCCTTTTCTCTGGAGGCATTGTTGCTCTCTGGAGCCCCTCAGCAGTACTGAAGTGTACACATCAAACTCAATCTCACTAGCTAAATGGGACCATAATTCATTCATTACAGGGGCTCCTGGCAGCTGTTGCCACTAAATACTGGCTTGGATTTAGAAGAAACAGTATTAAATATAATACAAGCTTAGTAAAAACAGGTTTTCAGAGATAAAATCTATGCTATAAGGACAGATTCAATTTAAAAAAAAATAAAAGGAGTTTTAAAATGCATTACACAATAATGCTCCTTCAGCAGCAGCAATGAAGGTGGAGGGAATCTCTGAAGCTATGTGTGAGTGATGAGCCTCAGCTTCTACTTTGCACTAACATCCCCTTTTGTTAGGAACATTGAAATAAAGAGGACAATCATTTAGTTTCCATTATTACACCTGCAATTATTTCAAAGACTCACATTAAATTTTACCTGTTAAATTCATGGTATACCATAGAAGGAACAAAAAAGGGGAGCCATGTTCATTCCTTCTGGCTTTGAACACAGTCACAACTTAATCTAAAGACTAGTTTGAACATTCTTCATTCATGCAACAATATTGTCTACTATGTGCTATACATTATTCTAAGTGCTAGGAATACAACACGGAACAAAACAGACTCCTGTGCTCATAGAGCTTGTAGTCTGTGGAAAAAGCCAATGCTTGTTTTGTGTATTATGTGCCTGTCACTGCTTTATTCCTTCTATTAAACTGTGAGAAGGAAATTATTATCATCACCCTAAATTTGACAAATCAAGGAACTAACAACATGTGGCCATTAAGCAATTTGTCCAAGGTGATGCAACTAGTTAAGCAGCAAGGTTGAGATCCAAATGCAATCAGTCTAGTTGGAAAGGCTGGCAGTTTAACCACTAAACTCTATGGTATTTGTATGTGTGGAAAAGGTTTTGGAGTTGGTGAGAACTATGTCCAAATTCTGACTCCACAGTTCACTATAGGTGTAACTTTGCACAAATTGCTTAACTGATTGAGCTTTCATTTCCTTGTCTCTGCAGTTCCAGAAATGGAAGGAAAAATAGATTTTATAACATACTAAAAGCTTTACACTTGGTGAATGGTAGGGAGTAACTCAGGAAACATTTATTGTTTGTGTTTAAATGTAACAGCTACTGGCAAGTAAAACCAGAAGGAAGGAGAGGTGATACCCCATCCGCTCCTGCCCTACAAGGTTTGGTTCTAAATCAGAAGAAATGTGAGTGTCCCAGTGAAAGCTGGTTACTTCTGTGGAGGGACATGTGGCCATGGGGAGAGTAATTCAGCTGGCTCAGCCCCTTACTGTGTGATCATGGTACTTGTCCTCTCCCACTTTTTCTGTAAAGTGGGATACTACGGATCATAGTTGGTGATGGGGAGGGCGGTTCAATAAATGGCAGTTATTGTTACAGTATTTCCTGCACTGTCTCAAGCTTTCTGATTCCTCTAAGTAATCCTTTTTCTGCACCAAGTTTAGGAAGCCAGGATGGGTTCATTGACATTCAACTTAAGAATCCAATTCTACTTCAAGGGCCAGTTCATTCCTGAGTCAAATATGCTAAACTAAGAGAATGCACACTCAGTAAAAAAAAATGACATCATTCATTATGAACCAAAAAGCCTTAAAAATTTCAGAATCACCATGTAAGAATCACCTGAAACTTGTCCCTCACTCATAACTTGGGATTTTCTGAATCAGTTATGGTGACTGTCATTTTCATTCATTCATGCCTTAATCAGAAGTCAGCAAGTGATGATCTACAGGCCAAAGGTAGCTGACTGGTTGTTGGTGTAAATAAAGTTTGACTGGCACACACTCGTCTGTTCAAGTATGATTGTGTTAAAACAGCAGGCTAGAGTAGCTGTGACAGGGACCATATGGTCTGCAATGCCTAAAATATTTGCTATCTGGCCCTGGTAAATGGTTGCCAACCTGTGCCTTAGAGAATTTTACATTTTATATATTTAAGGGGTGATTTATTATGGAGACTCAGAATCTAAGACTGGGACCTAAGAAGAAAATATTATCACCTAGTTTTCTCTTCTAAAGAGAAATATGTCACTAAACTAATAACAAGCATCTGAACTACTATTAGGTCAGCATTTGGTTTCTTTAACACCTCCTAGTTAAATTCCTCACAGTATTAGATGGTGTTGAAGACATAGGAAGCGGTTGTAATTTTTTTTTATGAATTTCACTAGACATAGATAAAATGTTCAATTTAATTACTGTATAAGGTATTTAGAGTTGCCAAGGCAGCTCCTATAGCTAGAGATGGAAATAAAGTGACAGGAATAAAGGCTTATTTCTGGGGTCTTTTCCTGCGAAGGAATTTTTGCAGATGGGAAACTGAGGACCCTTGAGGTTGTCCCATGAAGGGCATCTATATAACTAGGCAGAGGTTAGAGACAGGCCTTGGACCAAGTTCTCTGTACTGTGACACCCGTTCTCCTTTCTCTGGATCATGTTGCTTATATGGAGCTAAGAGGAGGATACTGAAGGCACTACAAAATAATAATAATAATAATAATGTATCTACTTTGTTAATTAATTATGACAAATATACCATATTAGTGTATAACGTTAATACTGGGGCAAACTAGATGCAGGGTTTATTTATTTATTTTTCAAAATTTCTTTATTTATTTTAGAGAACATGTGTGCACACATAAGTCGGGGGAGGGACAGAGGAAGAGAAAGAAAGAACCCTCAAGGAGACACCCTGCTGAGTATAGAGCCAAACGCTGGGCTCCGTCCCAGAACACAGAGATCATGACATGAGCAGAAACCAAGAGTCCAATGCTTAACCGGCTGTGCCACCCAAGCACCCTTAGAACTCTCTGTACTATCCTGTACTATACTTATAATTTTTCTTTAAACCGAAAAACTTTTTTTTTTTTTTTTTTTTTTTAGAGAAGGAGAATATGAGCGGGGCGAGGACCAGGGTCGGGGAGAATATCAAGCAGACTCTTGCTGAGCACAGAGCCCAACATGGGGCTCCATCTCATGACCCTGTGGTCAACGACGTGAGCCAAAGTCAAGAGTTGGATGCTCCACCGACAGAGCCACCCAGGTGCCCCTAAACTGAAAGTACTCTAAGATAAACTGTTTATCTAAAAATAAAGATGAAGAATAGAGCAGAATAAGGCTGGAACATCTGAAGGGTTAGGAGTCCAAAGAACAGTGTGGGGATATGCCTTGGTGGATAGGAGGGGCAAGAGACAGAAGCATGGATGCAAGGGCTTAATAACCAGTAGTAAGAAAGAAAACCTGCAGGGGGAGGTTGCAAAGAGGAGTTGGGGCTATGATGGATTTGAGGTGGGAAGGGTTCTAAAGCTCTGTCAGTGACTGAAGGGAGAAGGGAAGAAGGGGAAGCAGGACAGCTGATATGCACAGGACACACTGCAGCAGACCAGCGTGTGGAAACAAATCAGGAACAGGCAGTCAGTACATTCATTCCAAAGGCAGGCGCAAGAACCCAAATTCACAGATGTTTTCATATTCACTGTATGGAAAAGCTGATTATTAATGGGAGACCTGACATGTCAATAGTACCGCAGGGTCTTGTCGGCTGCTCTGTACACCATGTTTAATTCTGAATGTAATGATTTCAATGACAGCTCTGGGGAAGAATTTTCTATGATTGAGTTGTGAGTGAGGAAGTTATGACAGAGTAGTATTTCATTTCGTTAAATAGCCCTTCTCACCCCCAGGAGGTAGCATGTATAAGAGACCACGAGCAGGCTGCACTCTGGAACACCCATCCATCAACATCTACGACTGCCCATCAACTATCCTTGGCTAAATCTGGATGTGAACCTCAGCCTTACACAGGTGGTGATCACCATACACATATTTGCTGAAAGTGTGGAATGTCTGATAATTGCTCCCCCCGCAAATTGTGTGACTTTTGTGTTAAAAAATCTGAGCAAGAAAAACAGAAGCAGAAAATATCAAGTCTCAGAAAGGATTCTTACCTTGTTTTTAATAATGTAGTCTTTGAAATTGGACTACTAACCGTGAAAAAAATATAATTACCGATTGCATTCTTTCACACTTATCTAAAATTGGTGCCATCTTCCCACCTGATCTATAAATTAACACATGCTCTTAGTTTAAGTGCTTGTTTTCATTTGTAAATTAGTTTTGAGGCCATGGAAAAACTGTAAGGTAAAATTCACTTGGACCCTATGCCTACATTCGAACACTCTTGTGTTTTCTTTAACCTCATCCTCTCCTTACACATACATGGGTAAATACAGAGAGCTGCACCTACCTTAACACCCCCATCCCGGGAGGAAGTGGGTGAACATATTTAGTTCCTTAAGATTTTATTTTTTACTAATATTGGCTTGTTGAGGTTGAGCTTTTTTACATGGCTCAACATTTTTGTCTCATTCACATGACAGAAAAGAGAAATCCACCTCCAGGTCATATTCTCCCTCTGTGTCCCTGGGGAAAATTAGCTCTCAATGATTCATTGCACAGACCAGAGAACCCTCTTCATGCAAAGTGCTGCCTAGGCAAAACTCTACAGAGGAACATGTTGTATTTTAAAAATTCATTCTTAGTGAGTTGATTGCCTGGAATTTTTTTTTTTAATTAAAAACACAATGTCAGAAAAAGGAAAAAGTAAACATAATGTCCTTGTGCTAATTAGGTTCCCAGATAGTCCAAAAAGAGCACCAACCAGCATATAGTATGGTCAGTATGGTCGAATATTGTTGCTAAATAGAATTTTTTTTACTTCATTTTGCTCATACCTAAAACCCAGAAGATCATACTCAGCAAGGAGGAGGAGTAGGTCTGCCAGTCACTTTGCCTTGGTGCTCTGAAATGAAGAAGTTTATACCTCAGAACACCTCCACTTCTCTCATCTTGGCAACATCGCCTACAAGTGAAGTGACCAAAGTTGTGCTCCATCTATGCTAGACTTAGTAACAACACCCGAAAAGCCCAAACAAAACTGTTCTTTCTTATTCACTTACATCTCTATTTTTCTTATTAAACAAAACAAAGATATTATCTTACTTGTCTTTATAGCCCCATAGAATGCTGTCAGAATGCCATGTACCAAACAGGTGCACCATAAATGTCAATGGGACTGAATCGTGCTTTTTGAAGATGTCAAGTCCGATTCAGAGTATCACAGAGATTATGCTGAGTGAAATAAGTCAAGCAGAGAGAGTCAATTATCATATAATTTCACTTATTTGTGGAGCATAACAATAGCATGGAGGACATGGGGAGTTAGAGAGGAGAAGGGAGTTGGGGGAAATTGGAAGGGGAGGTGAACCATGAGAGACTATGGACTCTGAAAAACAATCTGAGGGATTTGAAGGGGCGGGTGGGGGGTGGGGGGTTGGGGGAACCAGGTGGTGGGTATTAGAGAGGGCAGGGATTGCATGGAGCACTGGGTGTGGTAACAAAAACAATGAATACTGTTATGCTGAAAAAAAAAAAAAAAAGAACTTTAGAAGATCTGGAACGAGATGCCTGTAGCAAGCCAGTTGTCAATTCCAAGCATCTTTCATAAGAAATGAAAATTTCTAGTTCGAAACCTTTTCCTTTAAAGGGGTGTTTTCCATTCACATATAAATATGTTTTAAGTTGAGCTCTGACTCCACCTAATTGCAGACTTTCTTTAATAGTGAATTCTTAAAAGAGGATCCTCTCTAGGGAACACATGAATACATCATGTCTCCAGCTGGGAAGGTAAATTTCATGATGTTAATTCATTTTTCTATTTGATTCATTTGTTTTTCCTGAGACGCATCTCTCACGCTCAAAATAATCAATCAATTTCCAAACGGGCCCTGAAAGTGTTGTTGTGGCAACATGGTGCATGTGGCAGAGCTGGAAAAAGGAGTATGTAGACTTGTATAGGAAAGGAAACCTGTTTTTTTTTTTTTTAATATTTTATTTACTTATTTGACAGAGAGAGATCACAAGCAGGCAGAGAGAGAGGAGGAATCAGGCTCCCTGCTGAGCAGAGAACCCGATGTGGGCCTTGATCCCAGGACCCTGAGATCATGACCTGAGCCGAAGGCAGGGGCTTAACCCACTGAGCCACCCAGGTGCCCAGGAAACCTGGTTTCAACAGCCTTGAGATCGAACAGCAGTGCACAGCAACCAGGATGTGATGAGTCCCTGCATTACCTTCAGAAACATCAGGTTACCAACTACAAAAACGAAATACCACCATCAAAAAAGAAACAATTAAATGAAAGGCGTAGGAATCTTGGGTGGTAACAACGAAGAGGAGAGAAACGCCAATGTTCAAAAGCAAATCATTTCATCGAGGACCTCAGGAATTTGCCCTGTTTCGTATTTTGCCAGTGGGAGAGTTTATACATATATTTTCAGATGTTTCTTAAGGGAAGAAAGCTTCCTGGCAATGTGTCTTCTGTGGATCCAGCAAACTGAGGAAGGAAAGGGAAGCTTGTTGAGGACAGAGACTGATTTGTGTTTAACATTGCATACCCAGTGGCAGGCAAGATGGTTGGAACACAGTAGGTGCTCAAAAAATATTTGGTAAATTGAAGATAGACTTTCTTTAAGCACCTTTTCTATCTCAATTTTATTTCACTTTTCTTTCAATCTTTTCTATGTCTTTTATTTTTTTTTAATATTTTATTTATTTATTTGACAGAGAGATCACAAGTAGGCAGAGAGGCAGGGAGAGAGAGGGGGAAGCAGGCTCCCTGCTGAGCAGAGAGCCCAATGGGGGGCTCAATCCCAGGACCCTGAGACCATGACCTGAGCGGAAGGCCGAGGCTTAACCCTCTGAGCCACCCAGTGCCCCATCCTATGTCTTTTAAAATCTGTTTCAGAGTAAGATGAAATTTTGTGAAATAACCAGCACTGTGTTAGGCTCTTTGGGTGACTAAAAATAATAATAATAACAATAATAGTAGTAATAATAATAAAGCTACCTCTTGATGCACCATCAACATTAAGAAGTACACACCTTCCATGGCCAAGCAAGGTAATAATCTGTACATGAGGAGACCAGAGCCTGGCGTAAGGTGCTTCCAACAACATAGAGAGGAGGAAAAGGACTTGAGGAAAAAATCAGAAATAACCTCAATGGCATTGAGATATAAGAATTTCTTCATCTATGAATTAAGACTGTAGAGCCCCTGTGCCTACAGTACACCAGGCTGTAGCTGGGGTTATTAGCCATGAGGTACAGGCATGGCAGAGAGGATTCCTCAGAGAAGGTAGCTTTGGGATATAATTTTAAAGATGGACAATGTGGGGAGAAGCCTTCCCAGCAGAGGGAATAAGGAAAGTGTGGGGCATACAGGAAAGATGAAACCCCTATGGTAGTAGAAGCAGGTGGCTTGGACAGAGTAAGAACCAAAGGGACATTTGAGGCTCTGCAAAGGTATTGGGCTATGTCTCAGGAGGGGCTGGAGATAGGGCAGGAGCCATTGAGAAGCTCCTGCCCTATCTTTGGAAAGATGACTTTGATGGTGGGATTGGAGAATGGCTTGGAGGGGACAGCCATGGAGTAAAACCAGGCAGAGGGCTAATAAGTATTCAGGTGAGACATGACAGTATCCTCAGAGTGAAAATGACTGGCTCCAGATAATGACCTAAAAGGGAGGATAAGTGAACAGTTAGGGTAGAAGCAATAGAGGCTTGGTTAAGTGGGAGATGCTGGTTCTGAGTGACAGGGGTGGAACCAAACTAACCCTAGGTTATGTTCATTCTTCACCCATGAGCTTTTGAGTGCCTACTGGTTCCAGGCGCCATTTTAGTTGTTATGTATACAGTCACACCCTCTTAAGTCCTAAGAATCATGATTAAGTTGCAAGCTTTGTTGAGCATGCTGCTTTCTAAGGGGTCTGCTCCAGAAGTCAGGTCTGATGTGGTTAACTGCCATGGAGCTTTACTCAATGAAACTAGTTTTCTGGAAATCCCCTTAACCACAGGAATGTGTTGCCTCATTTGAGAGAAGACAGAATATTTTTAGTTTAAAAAAAAATCATGAACATAAAATCTCTATGACTTAGATAAAGTTGGTTATAGAACATAACACTACACTGTAGATTTGCTCATATTGCTGATCCAATTCCTAAGGAACGGGAGGAATAGAAGTCAGAGAATCTGTATTTGAGTTCCAGGTTGTCAACTTGGGAAAACCAACTACTGTTTGTGCTTAGTGTGCTTGTTGGCCTCCTGGTTGTTTGTTCTCAGACCCAAAGCCTATACCCCATAGAACTGTCATCCTGGTTCTACAGAAAATCTTATTCCACGCTCCTTTGTTCTCTGGCTTCTAGATAGGTTTGATCCATGAGAGCCTTTGGAGGCAGATGGGGTACATGCCAGGGTCTGTCTTCCCTTCTCTCTCTGCTTCTGGAGACGCTGAAACTCCTTCAAGGTTCTCAACTCCCACTGGGAACTGGATAGTCCCTGCCATAGCTCTAGCCCTTGGGGATTACTTCTGGGTTCTGGTAAGCCCTCCTCCTCTACAATGTGCCTCCAACTCCCAGTGTGGTAGCAATTTTCTGCTGTTACTAATTCTTGAGCTGCTTCATTCGCTCTGGATTCTTGGTTGTTCTCTCAGCAGTGTAACTGATTCCTTTGACTACACTTCCATTGCTTATACAACCTAGAGAAATTTCTGTTGTAACCTCTGAACCCTGACCATGTAGTGTGTCAAATAGTACTAATACTCTCTATCAGCTCTAACAGTTATGACCATGTAATATCTGGGAAAACTGGGGCTCACAGAACTTATGTAATTTGAACCCAGGCCTGTTTGGTCTAGCACTTATAACTGGGAAAGCTAATCAGCTTCCCAGTCTGTTTTTCATCTGTAAACTAGCCTTACAAAGGATGAAGTTTAAATAATAATATGTGTGAAGGGCATGGCAGGAGCTGAACATATTATAATTCTCATTATAATACGGTGTCTGATTGTCATAACAGAAAATAAAACTCATTAAACCTATTTTATTTTTATTTCTGAGCATGACACGTGGGGAGAGAAGAAGGTGGCTCCTGATGTGGTATGGTCTAAAGATTTATTCAACAGATATTTACCAAGCACCATTTAAATGCCAGGCACTGCAAGAATCTAGGTAGCTCAGTCAGTAAAGCATCTGTCTTCGGCTCAGGTCATGATCCCAGTGTCCTGGGATGGAGTCCAGCATCCAGCTCCAGGGAGCCCGCTTCTCCCTCTCCCTCTGCCCTTCTGCCCCTCTGCCCCTCTGCCTGCCTGTGTTCTCTCTTTCTCTCAAATAAATAAATAAACTATTTTAAAAACATAAAAAAAAAATGCCAGGCACTGCTCTAGGTACTGAGAATATAGTGACATCAACACAGATAGGATCATGGAGCATATAGTTTAGTGGGGAGAAACAGACAATAGAAAAATAAATATATACATATCAATGGAAGTAAATGCCGTGAAAATAAATAAAACAGCTTAAGGGTACAGAAAATAATGGGGTTAGGGTGCTGATTTGGAGAGAGAGACTAGGTAGGGCTCTCTGGTAAGGTGGCATTTGAGCAGAGATGTAAAAGAAGAGAAGAAATAAGCCATGCAAACATCTGGAGAAGAGCACTGCAGTAAGTGCAAAGGTCCTGAGGAAGGTGATACTTAGTATGCTTGAAGAGACTGCTGTGCCTTAGAGCAGAAGGAATATTGGAAAGAGCAATAGGAGATGAGGTAAGGGACAGTCAGGGCATCAAGTAAGGCTTTGTAAGTTGTTGTCAGGACTTTGGAATTTATTCTGAGAGAGAAAAGAAATCACTAGAAAAAACACATTGTTTGTCTTGAGCTATTCCTAAAAATCACATTGGCTGCTGTGTGAAGACTATAGGAGAAAAATCTAGAAGATTAGGAAGACCTCTTGACATCCTAAAATACTCCCACTTTGCCTTTCAATAATAAAAATCCTCCCAATGGAGAACAAATCAGAGATAGTGCTAAAATGTTTATATCTCTGGGAAGTTTGCTTACATTCATTATTCTGTGATATGAAACCTGATTACCATAACTTTCCTTAAAGCTTGTTTCACAGCTGGAAGACAAGTGGACATTAAACATGGGGAAACTTGCTCATGGAATATGGTACAAAAATGTGGCTATTTGGAGTACAAAGTTTGTCTACATCATAATTGTTTCTAGAGCAAGTTTTAGTCCTTCCCTAGCATGAATTTAAATGAGGGTCTATTGTTTTACCAATTCATTGAAGTTTAAATCCTCCAGATTTCAACAATGTCAAGGAGAGAGCTAAAATGTTGATGCCACAATGACTAGTTTATTGTACTTTGATGTATTTCATGATTATAAACCAAAATGCATGTCAGGGTTTTGGGCTTTATTTCCCCCTTTTCACTCCAACTGTTAGCAACACTTTCAAGGGAGGGATAAAGGATGATTCCACCTTTTCCTGGGGTTCTGCCACCCTCAACGTGGGCTCTGGAAACCCAAGCCAGGTTTGGAGAGGGCAGAAAAATACACTTGCATTAAAAGTGGGGATCACTGACTGGAGGTATGATGGCTAGCAGCTTTGATGCCTATCTCCTTTATCTTCTCAATCAGCCTCAGAGAGCATGCCACAAAAATTCCCTACTACAAGAACTGAATTTCCACAGCAAATGGTAATTGTATGGAGCCAAAACTCCATTTGTTTGAGCTGTATCCATCATGTAAGCAGACGTAGGCTTGTGGGTCCTTTGAGAAAGACTCATTTAGCTAAAATAATAGCAACTGGCTTCAAAAACAGTGTCATTAGCCAACAAGGATAGGATCAAAAGTTTAGCTGAATATCTTCCAAGCAAAGCCATCCTCTGATGAAATTGTCACTAAAACATTCAATTCTTGTTAATAATTTAATGCCATTGCGGATGGGAATAAGGACAAATCATTGTAATCTAACAAAAATATTTGTCTGTCTTTGGAATGCAAATATATGAATGCAATTCATAAAAGCAAGTGTTAAATGAGTTTGCATTGCCAGAAATCAAACCAACTGCTGACAGAGCAAAAATCAGCATAGAAATATTCTAGGCAATGAGATGCAGTCCATTTGGTGTTGGTCTGCAGGTGGATATCAACAATACATACTCAATAAACATTTATGTAAACAGATATTTATAAATTGCTGACTATAAGCAAAGTCCTATCACTTTACCTGGAATTGACAAAGGTAGTATATGAGAGGTAGATGATATATTTCTTGTACTCAGTAAGTTTATACTCAAACACCAAGTTTAGATTGTAATTCCAGTCGGAAGTCTAATGCTACATGACGCTAACAGATCTAGAGCAGTGAATCAATGGTGGAGGCAGGAACAACTTTATTAAAGACATAACAACAAAAAGTAGAACTTGAGAGATGGGCACAAAGAATGACAAGTGTTGCATTTTATTACATCCTATGTACCTTTAAGTGTGGGTGTTCATTTGCTTATTATAGATGTTCATAGTTGCATCATGAGCTAATCACTGCTTACATTTAGGGGCATCATAAAAAGAACTGTACTTTAGCCTGATTTTCATGACAATGACATAATCAACTACATAAGTGACCATGAAGAAGACCTTGTTTAAACACAAGGATGTAAAGGAACCATATCGTAGGTTGGACCAGTGAAGCCCTGCTTAGAGATGCCTGTGGAAGAAGGCTATTGTCTCCCCAAGGCCCAAGATATTCCAGTCTTCTCTCATTTTCTCTGGCAACCTGTTGCCCACTGATTTGCCTAAAATTTTTAAAATAAAGGTAACTTTCAAGTTTCTCTTTATTTGTGGATTAAAGGTGTGCAAGTTGGCCCACTTTGAGTGACATCCAAGTCCCGTCCTTTGGAAATTGGCACTATGAGGGAATTTTGTCAAAAACATCTGTCACTACTCCTGAACTCCAAAGTTTAACCCCAAACTCAGGGCATATGCTCTGAAGTTTCATACTGCTGAGGAGCCAAAGAATCCTCACTTTAGGACTTCCTCTGGGCCTGCCTCCCCAACAGCTCCTGAAGACCAAACAACTCCACACTATACCTAATAAAAACAGCCATTTGGCTACTCATTCTAAGGGAACTGGTCTCAGCTAATAGTAAATACCAAGAGTCTAATAAATCCACTTTTGATAAAATTTTAATATCTGATAAGACTAGTTACACTTCCTATCATCTCCAAATTCACTCTTTATGGAATTAGTTCCCTAATATTTTAAAATGAATATATTGTTATGGCACACAACTTGGAGAGAGGGATGGGCTCCTGTTTTCACCTCCCATTCAGTGGACACTGTATCCTTCCAAGACCTTTCCAGACGCCAGGCCTGGATATGAATTTCACTGATTCCTCCCTGAGGGAAAAGATTGGGTATAAGGATCTTGGTTAAAGTATAATTACACCTTGATCAGTCATTATCATTATGCTTAATGTCAAAATAATACATTTGTATTGTTTTAAGCCCCTAAGATTATAATCATTTGTTACAGCAGTCATAGAAGCTAACACAAACACAAAGCACACAGTTGTCATGTTGTGAAGTTTCATGAAGTATCAGTTTATGAGTGATATTATTTTCTGTCCTATATACCATACTCATTCAAGTCTCTTTGGGTATAAATTAGAAGAAACCTCAAGGATGAGAAATGTTATGAAGGTCAGGAGTCAGGGGTCAGGATCATCATAGATATTTCATAGAAGCAAAAACAATGAGTGAGATAAACCTACATTCAATTGGGAAATACTGACAGGTGGTAAAATAGCAGTGAGCCCACACAGGATTCAGATCATGACTTCTAAATATTACTTTTTTATTAAAAGGAAGCAGGACTCCTCAGAGAAATGGTTGATTTTAGGACTGGGGCAGGGAGAACATAAGAATGAGCCTGAAACATCCTGTTGTGCCAGAAAATAAGGAAGGAAGGACATGGAAGCCAGTTGGAGGATCTTCCAACTGGCAAAATCTAGGATAATTTGAACATCAAATTAATTAATGATAGTAACCTGTTTAATTAAAAGAGGAAATTATGAATTCATACAGGCATCAATCATTCTATCAGTAAAAGTTTTGATGATGAATGAAATAAATTCAGAGTCTCAAGGTAATTTCTTATAAAATACTTATTAACTACAAAGGAGGGGAAAAAAATAACTTTGCAGTAGGGACCCCTGACAGACATCACTGGGTTCGGTTCTGAGATGTACTGCCTGGAGTTGCTGGGAGTGATGCCAGAAAATGGTTCTTGGTGGGTCAGCTCTCTTTGGGAATTGCCAAAGCTGAAGAAAATTGCCTCTGAAGACCTGTTCTAGCTCCAAAACTCTCCATGAGATCAGGTATGGCCTTTGTTAGGACTGCTCAAGGCTCATCCTCTCCCTCTGCCCAAGTATTCCCAAGAGCATTCTGTATTCAACTTCTTTCCTACTAATTTCAAAGTTTACTTCCAGTGGAACCCTACTGTTATACACTGAATGCTGATATCCCCATCCCCCAAACTCTATGTTGAAATCTAACCCTCAGTAAGATGGTATGCGGAGGGGGGTCCTTGGGAAGACAACTAGTCTACAAGGATGGAGCCCTCATGAATGGAAATTGTGCCCCTGTAAGAGATATCCTGGAGAGCTCCCTTACCCTTTCCACCACGTCAGGACACAGCAAGAAGATACCTGTCTATGAACCAGAAGTAGGGTCTCATCAAACACTAGATCTATTGGCACCTTGCTTTTTGGACTTTTCAGCCCTCCAGCACTGCGAGAAGTAAATGTCTATTGTTTATAAGCCACCCTGTCTACGGCACTCTGTAGAGCAGCCCGAATAGACTAAAACACCAACCTGTAACACTGCTTTCCTTAAGAGATCAGAGTCAACATCATCAGTAATGGGGTCTGTAAAAAATCATGTGCAACCAGATAGGATTCACTGAAAAGAATGCCAACCACTTTTGTGTATTACTGCCAGAGATGCATAACCACATTGCAATCACGAGGACACATTAGAGAAACCCAAACTGAGAGGCATTCTACAAAATTGACTGCTTTTGTGTGCTTCAAAGGTGTCAAGTAATGAAAGTCAAGACAAGTAAGTAATGACACTCAAATGGAGTCTGAAGATGAGATGATCATAACTGCACAATGTTAATTTCCTGATTTTGAGGGTTATATAGGAGAATGTAAAGACATGGGACAACAGATTGACAGCTCTCTAACGGTTCTGAAAAGAAAGTGTTTTGTACTATTCTTTTTGAAAATATATTTATTTTTTATTTATTTGACAGAGAGAGAGAAAGACACAGTGAGAGAAAAACACAAGCAGGAGGAGTGGGAGAGGGAGAAGCAGGCTTCCTGCTGAGCAGGGAGCCCAATGTGGGGCTTGATCCCAGGACTGAGCCAAAGGCAGAGGCTTAACGACTGAGCCACTCAGACACCCCATTTTGTACTATTCTTGTTAATTTGTACACTTGTTAGTGTAGTTTGTTACAAAATTAAAAAAAGAAAAGACTTTCACGGGGGGCCTGGATGGCTCATTTGGTAAAGTGTCTGACTTCTTTATCTCCGGGTCGTGGAATTAAACCCCAGGCTCTGTGCAAAGTCTGCTTCTCCCTCTCCCCCTGCCCCCTCTCCTGCTCGTACACATGCTCGCTCGCTCTCAAATAAATAAAGTCTTAATTTTTTTTTGCAACAGAACAACATATATACCTGTTATTTGTACAATTATCCATGTTCTTCTTCTTTCTTTTTTTCTTTTTTTTTTTTTTAATATCATCAGTGATGTAGGTCTTCCAATTTTTCTAAAGAGAGCAATACTTGTGGATCTTTCTCTCTTTGGAACTCCAATATCAATTCTTCAAAAGTATGCACCGAAGGGATACCCTCTTGATTGCCCCGCCCTAGGCAATAGCCTATTTTTAACAACAGGCAAAATACAGCCTTTCCCCTCAAGAAGCATCAGCTCCAGGAGAATACAAAACTGGGTGATGAGGAGCAAACTGTCAATGAAGGGCTCAGCCTGTTGCATAATAATGCAAACAGAGTCCAAGTCTGAAGAAATCAATATGGGGACGGTTACTTAGTAATCAACGAAATAGGGATGATGGAGCACCCAGAAGGCCAGGTTTACGGTGTCATATAAATCTAGGGGAAGTGAAGCAGAGAGCAAAGAGATTTCTTTCTAACTTCTGAAGATGATTACCTTATAGTTGTGCCCTAAATAATCAGGACTGTGATTTTTTTTTTCTTGAAATTTTATCTCGGTGGTTATAAACACAAATGCTGTCTTTATGAATCATCTTTATTTTTAAAATTTGGCTAACACTCCACTCAAGTGTCTTTGACATGTTTAAAGCAATTTGTTTCACAAATATGAAAGTTAGAAAAAAAATGAAATGACGGAAATGAAGTGTAATGGAGACAGTGTGTCACTTTCTATCACTTAGAAATATGTTGCACAAATAAAAAAGTTGTTTGATGGAAAATGCCAAACT
This sequence comes from Mustela nigripes, assembly GCF_022355385.1. Taxonomy (NCBI): domain Eukaryota; kingdom Metazoa; phylum Chordata; class Mammalia; order Carnivora; family Mustelidae; genus Mustela; species Mustela nigripes. The sequence continues at coordinate 6,472,505 of NC_081561.1, forward strand.
AGCTGTCTCCACTACTTCATGTCCATCATTTTAGTCATAGAAAGTTTGTTTTTGTCTCTTTCTGTGGAATTAATTGCTTCAAATACTAAGGGCTCTTGTCTATCCTGTGCACTAATTTTCCGGTGAACAAAACCAACTTTGAGATGCTGGACATCAAACATGGCTTCTCTCTTTGGGAGCCAGTTAGGGGATGGAAACAGAAAGATATATTGCCTTTGTGTTTTCTCAGTCAAGGAAACAGGACTTGAACAAGCATTCATTCTTATAAGTCCAGATGGAAAGCATAACAACTTTAATGGAAGAGTTGATAGCATCGTGCTGAGAAGGTGCTTCCCCAAAAAATTTCCTGCATGTGTATTTCTCTCTGGGCCAATACCACAGCACACAGGGCTGCACACACTCCATAAGCCCCTGGATGGCAAGAAGGATCAGTCCCCAAGGATTCTCATTCTATGGTGTCTATCTCAGCCTGTTGGGACTGCTGTACCAAAATACCAGACCTGCTGGCTTAAACAACAGACATTCATTTCTCACTGTTCTGGAGGCTGGAAAGTCCAAGATCAAGACACAGGCAAATTTGGTTCCTGGTGAGAACCCACTTCTTACCTTGCAGATGGCAGCAAAAGTATGTGCCAAAGGGATACCCTCTTGACTGCCCTGCACTAGGCAATAGCCTATTATTAACAACAGGCAAATACAGCCTTTCCCCTCAAGAAGCATCAGCTCTAGGAGAATACAAAACTGGGTGATGAGGAACAAACTGTCAATGAAGGGCTCAGCCTGTTGCATAATAATGCAAACAGAGTCCAAGTCTGAAGAAATCAATACAGGGATGGTTACTTAGTAAATCAATGAAATAGGGATGATGGAGCTCCCAGAAGGCCAGGTTTATGGTGTCATATAAATCATACTTCACATGGTGTGGGGAGACATGGCTCTGATCTGTCTTCTTAAAAGGATATAAATCCCATCATCAGGCCCCAACTTCATGACCTCATCTAATCCTAATTATCTCTCAAAGGCTCCAGCAACAAAGACCATCCCATTGGGGGTTAGGGCTTCAATATAGGAGTTTGGTGGATGGACAAGAGAAAAAAATTCAGCCAATAGTAATGTCTCATCTCTCTTCTCTATCCCCTCTGCCTCACTCAGGGCCTGCCTTAGGGCTGTCCTGCCAGGACTATACCTTAACCAAGTTTCTCATAGGTAGTCTCTTCCTTCGAAGAGGAATCAGTAGAATTCAGATTCTGAATATTGGCTGGTCCTAGCATTTCTGACCTAATGCTGAAGTTGGGATCTGGAAAGATCTTGGGAGGATACAGGGTTCACTGAATGGGAAATAAAGATAGGAACCCATCCCCATCTCCAAATTGTACGCAATGAATGGAACTCAACTACGACAATGTATTCATTTAAATTATTTCCATGAAAAATAAATATGGAGGTGATAGTTGAATATTTGAATTTTAACAAGAATGGGTTTATAGAATCTTGCCATTAGCTGTTAGCTGGGACCAGTCCCTTTAGAATGTTGCCAAAGGCTAATTTCATGGGGTATAGTGTCGAGATGTTTGGTGACCAAGTGCTGCCAAGGAAGGCAAGTGCAAAGGTAGTGCCAACATAAAGATTTCTGAACTGCCCAATACATTTTCAAGACCACTGCCTCTGTTTCCTCACATGCGAAAGGTAGATTATAACTGTAACTTCCTCCTATAGCTAGACCACACACAGAGAGAATGATGGCAGACCTGACTGGGGGTTCCACACTTGTTGAACCACACTCACGGACTATGGCCTGTTTATTCCCCTATTTGTTCCAAGTCTCTGTTACTCTCCCTGTCCAGTCCTAGGACTCTCCCAGGTGATCTGATTAAACATCCAGAGAACTCAAGGCAGCTAAGGCCTCCCAGAACCCTGAGGGGTTATAGAGGACTGTGGTAATATCTTGCGCAGCTCCAAAAGAGATCTAGAGAGAGGTTTAGCTCTCATCTTCTGGGTGGCAAAAGTGGCTGCCTTCTGCCTCAGCTCCAGCAGTAGCTCAGGTCTCTTTGCTCCTGTAGTGAGGAAGTGCAAAGGAGCCCACACTATGTCTCAGATAGCTCACTGGGGCATGCTTCCAGCTCTGTGCCTATATGTTCACTTCCGGTTGCTGGGTCTCCTTTCCTTTGCTCTGCCTCATCTTTAATGGATGTCCCTGCTTGACCTCACCATGCTGGAGGAACTCACCATCCCAAGTCTGCACTTCCAAAGCCATGTTAACATGGCACCACATTCAGTCAAATGCTCTTGGCTCATCACATCTTCCCCATCTGAAATGGTTTTTCTGTGCCCTGTTTGGACACTCATTCCACTTTTTTTTTTAACATTATGAGACTGTTCTCTTTTCCTCTCTATATACCTCTGATTTTCTAGTAGTTTCCTCTTGCCTCAGCTCTGATTTAGCAATCACATATCCAAGGTTTGTCAAGGACAGCCCCAGATGATGCCTATTTTCTTAGCCTATCATCTATTTAGTCACTCATCCCCTCTCAAAAGTGTCTTGGCTTGGAGGATGCTTTATAGGGCCACTCTAGCTGTGATCCACTTTGCTCTACCAGGCCCCGGGTTGAACTCGTGCAAGAAAGCATTTGAAGACTTTATTGGTCATGGGTAGTTTCCAGACCCATAAAACAGTTAGTTGGGCAAAGTGATAGCTATGCTACTTTCCAGTGCCCAAATATTTATGATTCTGTGATTCTATGAAAAGCATCAAGCTTTGAAATGCTTCACATTTAACAATGAGCAAGTACACAGAGTAAAACATTTAGAGAGGCATGATTTTCAGAGCAGCCAATCCTAACTGCTTGGTGGGCAGCACTCCTGGGCTCGCCTCTTCCTCCTTCAGCTCCTGGTTGGTTTCTGCCTTGAATATAAGCTCAACCCTCCATCTTTTTCATTCCACACACTTTCAACTTATGGTACCCTATTCCTTTGCATCTCTTCATACCTGACTTCCAAAGCTTTTCATCTTTTTTCTCAATATTTACTGTCAGAATATCTTGTTTCCTCAGGACATTGCTCTCCGCAGAGTGTCAGCTAGTTATTCTGCAGAGCCTATTTGTACAAATTTGCAAACAGGTCAGATGGATAATATTATCCATCCTTACAGAGTATTTTCATTTTTCTAAGGGAGCTTCAGATATTATGCATTAATTTGAACGAGTAACTACAATGGAGAAATTCAACATCCTGTTGCTAGAATACCTTTCATGGCATCATATAGGCAGCAGCCTCTCTACCTGACTATAGATTCAGCAGTGGTAATCATATGCTGGTGAACATAAAGTATGTATGAATGAATGAATGAGACTGAAAATCTATTTTTACTATAATCCATTTTATTATCATTCTACACATTCCTTTCTGGAAGCCTTTATTTTTAAAGTGTACTTGGTTTCTCAGTTTGAAGTATGAGAATTTGATCATCTTTAGATTATTAGGAAAATATGGATTGTAGATATCACTCTCTCTCCTCCCCTTACAGGCATATTGGGTGGTAAAGTAAAGGGATGCGGATATCACCCAAGTCTCTTGAGCCTTCATGTGCACAGAGACCTCCACCATTTACTGAGCCCCTTTTAAACTGCTCTTGAAAGCTAATGGTGACTTAATTGCATTCGATCATGTTAATGAGATTCTGATCTTTGACAAAAGATAGTTTTTCAGGGCTCGTGTTTTAATCTGACATGATGAAGTGGATTGTTTAGTGGCGATAATGATTCTGCTGTGTGGAGAATCCAGATGTCACAGCTCACCTCTACAAACCCCTGCAGAAGACCCAGTGGAAAAACTCTGAATTCTCGTTAGTGAAAACATTCACTAAGCAAACAATAACCAGAGGCTGACTCCATAGGTAAGTGCATCCCTAATGGGCTTGTCAGAATGGGTCTCCGTAGCACAGCAAACTCCATGAAACTATGGGACCCTCAAGAACCAGTGGTGCCCAAACCAAATACAGCTGTGAGAACTGATTCAGTTCAGGATTCCTCTTCTCATTAGAAATATGTGTACATCAGCAGAAAATACACTCTTAGGCTTCCAAGAATGCCTTCCTCCCAACCTGGAGGTTATGTACTTCCTGTCCCTTTTGTGATACTCCCAGTTCCTCAACATCCATCCCAAGAACTTACTTGCCTTTTCCCAAGACCTCACCCTTTACCTCTAGCCTAGGTCCCTCCTGTCTGCCCTCCTCTCTCACACATTTCTGGTAAGGAAATTGATTTTATACTACCTGGTTGTGTTTATTAATTGCGGAATTCTCACCCCAACCACAGTAAGCTCTTTAAGGACAGGGATGGTGTCTTAAATCTTCCATGGCATCTCACACAGTGCCAGACACAGTGGAGGTTTCTGCATCAGAAATTCACTGAACTAGTATGACATGAGATATTATAAAGACATTTAAACAGAAATGGAGAGGAAATAGGGAAATAAAAGAAGCCACATCAAGACCCCACAAAGAACCTTCGACAGTGCAGCCAAAGAGCCTCTAGGTGGTTAAGCTCACTTTAGCCAGAGATAAGCCAGTCATTCAGAGCATCCCACTGCGCTTCCTGAAGGCTCACACACAAATTGCTGTACCCAGCTCCTCAGGATAACCCTTATTACTCCCCTAATGGGTAAATACCAAAATATCCACCCATAAGACTATGTGTATGTGTGCACAAGAGAGAGAACAAGAGTGAGAGCAAGAGACAAACAGAAAGAGACAGAGATGAAGAGTAAGAGAAATGACATGAAAAGGATGGAAAACATTACAAGGCTGAGATGCTGAGAAGAAATAAAAGGTGAAAAGGATAGAAAGGGAGAGGTGCTGCTATTTATAGCTCACCTGTGGTCATCCCACAGCTGTCTGGCTCTGGGTGCTGCTATAGTAATGCTTTATGAAGGTTATACTGCCTTAAGGAATACTGTAAGGATTTAGCTTTCCTATATAGTTGCGATATTCAAAATAAGCCTGGTAATTGGGTCATCTTATTAGCAAGCAACTATCACTAAGGAGTTCCAAGAACTTCCCAGTCAGTCCCTCGTCAGTCCATGAAACACACTCACAGAGTAATGAGATGGCATAGATTATGAGTAATTAGTCCATTTTTATCCATTCTTCAGTGGATTTTCATTCCACTTGGACACTATCTCTCTTTTCACAGATTGGAGACTTAAGAGCAAGGCAGCCGACTGGACACATTAATTTTCATTAAATGTTTTCCCTCTCCTTTTTTAACTTCACATACTGCAAGAATGTCTGAGAATTTACGTGGAAGAGCCCAGGTGCTGCCCATGCTGAATAAGCCCTGAGTTCAGACCAGAGGTTTCTGGTCATGTACAGTTTCAATTATGTGGGTGCTAATTAGTCAAGGTTGTGAATTCTCACAGGTGAAAGAGGTCAATGCAAAACACGGCATGAAGACAAAAAGAGAGGGCAGCGAGGGCAATGGCAAATTAGGGGAAGAAAAAAGAGGGAGAAGGAGGAGGAAGTCAGGTATCTATGCAGGATTCTCACTCCAACCTCCACTGTCTCTTATGAGTGTGTCACACAGCATACTTGATGTTATAAAACACACGGGTGACTCTATTACCCTCAAAATCCTAGGCTACACTTCGAACCTCCAGCTCTGCAGGATGGGATGTGGGTCACAAGGCAGGGACGAGGGGACTCCTCACCGGTCTCTTGCACTAAAATACGGATGTCGAGTCCTCCTACTTTGAGACAAAACAGCTTCTGTCACTTCAGCTAGAACTGTAGGCAAATAATTCCCAGCAGAACTTGGCCTGTGAGTTGTCAGTGTTCCTATTTGATTAATTAAGCTGTCAGCATGGATGTTGTAAATACTGGATATTTTTGTTTGGAGGTTCAATGGTCATTATCTTTGCTTGGCTAACAGGAGAGAAAAGAGGGAGGAATGGCCTCCTATTTGCCTTTTTGACAGCACATTCTTACTTAGTAATAGTCCTTCCTCAGAGGACCTCACTCAGTGCCAATGGTCCTGACTGCAGACATTTTGAGGGCTCACCCTGCCATCTTCCCTCTCACTGCTCTCTCTTCAAACCCAGGGTAGATGGGGGCATTACTAGGGCAATATATAATAGCAGAGAAATTGATTTCATAGAAAGCTTAGGAGTCAGTCATATCTAGAGTCAGGCTAAACCAGGGCCTCAGCAAATCTCCATTCACAGGGAGACAAATAAGAAGCTTAGAGGAGTATAAATGGATTAATCTACCAAAAAATGTAAGAGGATTAATTTTATTATTTGATTATAATCTTCACAGTGTGTCTGCCTTCTTTTAAAAATTTTATTTATTTATTTAAGAGAGAGATTGAGAGAGAGAGAAATAGCATGAGTGGGGTTGGGTGTGCAGAAGGTGAGAAAGAGAGAGAATCTCAAGCCGACTCCAAGCCCATCGCGGAGTCCTATGAGGGGCTGGATCTCACAACCCTGAGATCATGAAATCAAGAGTCGGATGCTTAAAAGAGCCACCTGGGTGCTCCTGGCCTTCTTTTATAGGACCAATGTGGACAGACCACTGGGCTAAGATTCTGATCATCTAAGAGGAAGTTGGGGACAGGGGACTTCCCCTTCCCTGCACAGCCCTGGGTCAGTCACTTAATCCCTATGCACTCTGGTCTCCAGATTTTCAGTGAGGCCTATTCCTATCTTCCCTGCTTCCCAGTATTGTTTCCAGAATAAGAAGGCAAGAAGGTACTTTCCTATACATTATCTCCTTTAGTCCATAAATAGCTGTTAGAAGTAAATGTTGTCAGGTGAGGAAATGTAACTCGGGGGATCTGTGATTCTGTTGTTGCTCTGAGTGGTGGAACAGGGACTCTCACTGGGTCTGCCGGTTCCAAACCCTCCCCAACCACTGTATTGCTTCCTGGACCCTTTACCAGAGGAGCTGTCATCCCTGAAATGTCCACATGCACAGAAGAGGGTCAGTCACGGAGGCATATACCTTCTCCTCAGACCATAGCGCATTACTTTATTACAGGTGAGTCTTATTTGACCATGTAAAAACCCCAAAAAACAAACAAGCTACAAAATCACTACCTCTTGTTATAAAGGTAAATATTTTTTAAAAAGAGGGAAATATCATATAGAATGAAGTATTGCACATTTACCCTGTCATCTATTAATAAGATTCCTTCCTCTCCCTAAGTCTGTTACTGATGTCCCTGACAGCAATCTCAGCCTTTCAATGTATCTTTCATGCTCTGCCACAGTAAGCTAAAAAGCAAACACTTAGACATTTTTAATATACTCCTTTTAAAAACTCTTCCATAGAGGCTTCTGGTTGCTTATATAATAATATATAAATTTTGAATCAAGGTGTATGACGCCTTCAATATGTTTCCAAGTTTTCTTTCTTCACTAAACTTTACATTTTTTTTTTTTTCTAGGACATATGTTTTCCCATTACATTGGGAATGTAATAAGATCCAACTCTTCCTGGGGGACTCTTCTAACTAGTCACACAGTCAATCTCTCTCCCAGTGTGCTTCCCAAGCACTGTGCCCAAGAGATTTGTATTCAGTTCAATTTCTAGTGTGCAGGCCATCCCCTCCAGACTCTTTAAGATCAGAGGATGAACATATATTAATACTCTAATCCCAATTCAGTGCTTTGCACATGAAAGGTATTCAGTGAGTATCTAATAAACACGTTTGAAAGGAAAGTAAATCAACTTTATGATTACAGAAGCCAAACAAAAATCTGGCAAATAATATATAAATGTAAAAAACAAAGTAAAGTAATCCTTTATGAAAAGAAAATTACTGAGAAGTGCCAAATTTATAGAGTTATTTCATTTTATTTATTTTTTTAAAGATTTTATTTATCTATTTAACAGAGATCACAAGTAGGCAGAGAGGCAGGCAGAGAGAGAGAGAGAGAGGAAAGCAGGCTCTCTGCTAAGCAGAGAGCCTGATGCAGGACTCGATCCCAGGACCCTGAGATCATGACCTGAGCCAAGGGCAGTGGCTTAGCCCACTGAGCCACCCAGGCGCCCCTATAGAGTTATTTTAATGTTGGCACAAAAGCTAAAGTACTAAAGAAGAAGAAAAAAAACCAGATAATATATTAAGTTACCTTAATACACAGACTACAGTATTCTGCAGAATTAAGGTAATCTGTAACAGTAGTTCAGCATCTCCTAGAGTGAGTTGTATGTTTTACTAAAGAGCGTAATGAAAATAAAAACATGGTAGAGTAATGTTTGTAGTGAAACAATTTTGAGACACATGAGGCTAAAGAAGATTCACTTTTTGACCCTGTGCCTCCTCAGAGCCTTTAATATACTAAGGTGTGTTGGGATTCTCCAAGAAAAGCCACAAAACACAGCATGACCTAAATGCATTTGACCACGGAACTTTTTTTTTTTTTTTTTTAAGGAGTCTTTCACATGACACGTGTTCATAGAGAACACACTCTGGGAAACACTGTCCTACTTTCTTAGATGCCATTATTCATCACTTCACAGAGCTTAAAAATGAACACACTTATCGTCAATGCAGAAACACACAGAAGGAAAAATCTGAAATGTTATCCCATATAAATGCTTCTTCAAAATGATGGAATGGGTAACCTATTTTTATTAAAACACAGCATGAAATAGTGGAGAGAGCACTGGCTAAGAAATATTTCTCTACATCTTACCAGCTTCATGATTTGGGGCAAGAAATCTCTCAGCAGACAAATTGTGCTCTGTCCATGAAATTCACAGATAATGATTTTATCTGGACTTTCTGAACCAAAAATCTGTAGGGGAACAAAGATCTTAAATGTCTTGGTTATGCTCTCAGATACAAGAAATGGTCTTGGCTCTCCTCAATTCCTGCCGCACCTGCTCACCTCCAACGTCTTTGAGATACTTGAGGTCATCAGGCCTGATGATCAGTTCCCATCCCTCCACCTAACACATTCACATTCTTTCTTGCGTCTTTCCCAACACCTTCAGAGGACAGGGATTCTTCTTCCCGGACAATCCTTCATCCATGCCTCTTCACCTCCTCCAGCATTCTGCCTCAGCCACCCAGAGATTCTTCTGAATCTTCAGGATTCTTCATCTACTGGCTCTGTTACCCAGGCCTCCATACACATTAAACTACCTTCAATCCTAAAACAAACACCCAAACCAAGACACCACCTTCTCTATCTACATTCTTCCCAAGTTACTATTCAAATTGTCTGTTCTTCTCTTCCAAAAAGATTAGTCCACATTTGCCACGTCCACTTTTCATATCTCATTTACCTTCAAACCATTAAAGTTTGGTTTGTCCCTGAGTAACCAGTGTCCCCATGACGGCTGAGTCCAGTGGGAAGTTCTTACATCACTGCCTCTCCTTGTTGTATTTGATAAAGCTGGTCACCCTTTCTACTTCAAACACCCAGCTCTCTTGGCTTTAGTGACCCTGCATTCCCTGATTTTCCTTGTTTATCCAATCATGTGGTCTTTGTCTCCTCCAGGGGCTCCAGCTCCTGAACTGATTCCTTAAAAGCTGTTTGCTCTCAGGGAACAAGAACCTCGGTCTGCTTCTTATCTGATTGACTTTTTCTGAATAATTTTACCCATCTACGATGGATGAAATCGAAACTGATTCCCTAAACTTCAAAGGCTGTCTATTGGACAGGTTTATCTGGAAGTCCTTCAAGTACTTCAAACTCTGAAGGCACAAACCAAATCACATTTATGCCTCCACTATTTGCCTGGTGGAGGTAGTGTGCATTGTGATTAGGAGAGAATGTCAGGGTTCAAGTGCGAACCCCAGCACTCTTCAGATGTGACTCCAGGTACATTACTCATACCACTCCAATCCTCATCTCATCTGAAAAATGGAGATAACCATAGTCCCATACCCAGAGGTGTATGGGACTATGGTTAAATGGGACATACACAGAACCTCTGCACAGTACCCAGTGCTGGTGAGTGAGTTATCAGTGAGAGCCAGTATCATCATTACCACTTCCCACACTCATCTTTTCTTCCCCAATTTCCCTGCATTCTTTATCTCATTTGGAGTTGCCAGCCTCTGTCATCATAAGCATACAACTCCGCAGCCTGGGAGCTACCTGACTCTTTCCTCCCCTCTGCTCACACAGACCTGTGGATTTTGCCATCTAAATGTTCCTCAAATCCCATCCGTCTTCTCCATTGTTACAACAGCTGCCCTAATCCAGGCTCTAACTCTCTCTCTCCAATCTTGAACCCCCAACTGAGAATTGTTAATGTCACTCTTATTCTTAAAACACATCAGAGTCTGACACCCCAGCTGGGTTTCAAGAAACGCTATTCAAGAAATGAGTGAAATAGAAATATTGAAGTTTGGAGGATAATCCAATATTTTATGTGGTTAAGAATGCAGAATATGTGCAATGGATATCATCCTGTAAATGGCCGGGTCCAGGATGAATGACCTCAGTGTGCCATCAGTAAGGGCTGTGCTTTCAGACTCACAGGATGGCCAAGCTGGAAGGGACTTCTAGCACACGCCACTGGAAGTGCCCCTGCGACTAGTGCCCCTGCCGCTCTCCTCTCAAGGGACTGGAAAAATGAAATAATTTTATAGCTTCTCTTATAGATAATGGTGGCAAGTAAGAAGCTTCCAGAAAAGCTTTTTTGCCCTGATGGCTTTGAGGATGACATTCCTCCCCTCTGATTTCCACTATAACCAGAAATATGAAGCCTGGACCCATGGAAGCCATGGCAGGACTGAGAAAATGGCAAGAAAATCTTTGAGGTGCTGTCCTGCACATGTTAGGTTCCTGTGGTTGGGCCCAAGGAGAAAGGAACCTGCTCACAAATCCTGTCATTTGCTTGGAGGGCTCACTGGGTAGGTCTGCTTTGAGGGGGATTGTTGGTAAGGAATCTAGCTCATATGTCTCTCCTCAGAATGACTCTCCCCGGGTAAGTAGGGGGCCCATGTCAAAGTAGAACAAAGTAACACCACAAAATTCCTGTTTTCACAGTTGCAGCTCCAGGTTCCAAAACCTATAATGAACACTGTTCCAGATTCCTTCCATGATTTTTCATGGCTTCAGGCTCAGAGGTAGAAAGACAGAAAAGGCCCCATAGAGGATCAGGCACATTTTTCAGCCATGCCCACCTCCTCAAGTTCATTAACATGTCCCACCTAACGCACAAAGACGGTTACGTTCTGCCAGCAACTAATGAATGCAGTTATCAAAGCGTGGGGACCATCTGTAGCTCACGTGCAGGGAGTCTTGGCCAAGGAAATGCATTAGCTCTCCTGTTCATCTTCTCTACTCAGAGGACCCAGGAATCAACGGATAAATCTGGGACCATTTGAGAAAGTCTATCTTCTTAAGTGTTTAAAAAGAAAGAAAGAAAGAAACCTTGATTTAAAGGCAGGATCACCAGGCTCCTGGGTGGCTCAGTCAGTTAAGCATCTGCCTTTGGCTCAGGTCATGATCCTGAGGCTCCAGATGGAGCTCCACATTGGGCTCCCTGCTCAGCAGAGAGTCTGCGTCTCCTTCTGCCCCTCAGGCCCCTTGTGCTCCCTCTCTCTCCCTCTCGCTATCTCTCTCAAGCAAATAAATAAATAAATAACGTCTTTTAAAAAAATTAAAAAATAAAGGCAGGATGGCTTATAAATAAATGCTGTGGTTCTGAAGATAGTAACAAAGGAAACTCCAGCACTTAGCATGTCCCTGTTCATCTGACATAAAGTCACAGGGAAAGAGAAAGGAACATAATAAAGAACTGAATGCAAACTGCAAACAAGTAAGGTGACCTTTTTCCTGTGTTTTTTAATATTTTTTAATTTTTTTATTAATATATAATGTATTATTAGCCCCAGGGGTACAGGTCTGTGAATTGCCAGGTTTACACATGTCACAGCACTCACCGAAGCACATACCCTCCTCAATGTCCTGTGTTTTAATATAGCGATAGCTTGCTCTATGCAGTAGCTATATTCTTTAAATTAGTGCATAAATTGATCTTTGCTGAGAAATCTAATCGTGGTGCAAACACTTCAAGAGAAATATTTGAAGAGATTATGTGTTTTTATTCTTTACAAAGCATTCTTTTCCTGTTTTTTGTTTTTTGTTTTTTTTTAAATCACTCCTTCTACTTTCTAGGTTTCCTGAAATGGAGGTACACCTGCATGTATGTGTAAGACTTTGTGTGGGGCGCCTGGGTGGCTCAGTGGGTTAAGCCGCTACCTTCGGCTCAGGTCATGATCCCGGGGTCCTGGGATGGAGCCCCGCATCGGGCTCTCTGCTCAGCAGGGAGCCTGCTTCCTCCTCTCTCTCTCTGCCTGCCTCTCTGCCTGCTTGTCATCTCTCTCTATCAAATAAAAAAATAAAAAATCTTAAAAAAAAAAGACTTTGTGCCTCATTCCATTACTACTGCACATTTAATACTCTTGTCTCTTCTCATTACTGCAATGACTTTTAAAATCCAATTTTCATGGTTTTATTCAATCCTATTGAAACAAATGTTGCCTTTCTTCCTTCCTTCCCTTTCCTTCTTTCTTTCTTTCTCTCTCTCTCTCTTTCTTTCTTTCTTTCTTTCTCTCTCTCTCTTTCTTTCTTTCAAGTAGGCTCCATGCCCAGCATGGAGCCCAGTATGGGACTTGAACTCACGACCCCGATATCAAGACCTGAGCTGAGATCAAGAGTCAGATGCTTAACCAACGGAGCGACCCAGGTTCCCCACAAATATTGCATTTTGAGAGAAAAATCTCTGAGTCCCATGAGTGTCCCACATGCTCTTTTTCTTCAGTCCTGGTCCTACCAATGTCCTGAGAACTTGGGCGGTCATGGCACCCCCTGAATGACATGGGGTTCGCAAAAGAGCTAACGGGATAAATCTTCTATCATTGGTCTTTTAAGGCCATTTACAAATGTGTCTGATTTCTCATACGCCAAAGAGTAAATGTGGAATATTGTTATTTTTCTTTCCTTGTTTCTGCAGGAAATTTGGAAATACGAAATCCTCAAATGTAATAACATCTATTATAGGTTACACATACTGGAATACAGCTTACCTCTGAAAGTACACATTGTGAGCTCTAAGAAGGATTTAGAATACGTGTTGATTTTTAAAATATATAGATTTTTATCCCAAAGGTAAATTTTCTATGCCTCTCTTCTCCCACTTTTTTACTGAGGGAACAAAATACAGTGCCTTCTGTGAAAAAGAAGGGAGGACTTCATTTGCTCATGGTGGTGATGCTGTGGTCATGGCCCTGACCTTCCCACTCAGGATAAAGTGTCCTGCCCCAGTGACTCAAACTCTCCCTGGGAACCCAATCTGACACTCGTCTTATCATCTTCCCTAAGACTTCCATTATTATAACTATTTTCCGAGTGTCTGTGGGAAAGAGCCTCAGACCTCAGTCAAGTCCACTTCAGGGACAAAGATTTGCTCCCTCCTCTCTGCACTAAATATTTGACTATAAAGGAGATAAAAAATGTTCCTGGGTAGTTGGAGCTAAACTGGGAACAGATCTTCTAACGTTGACACACAGGTAGTCATCATTGCGTTACAAAGGTGTGAAGGGCATTTTAATCAAATCTAGTCCAAATGGGTGCATGTACACACACCCACACCAATCTCCCCAACACCCCTCCCCCGCCACACACACACACTCAAAAGTGATAAATGAACTAGGGGAAAAAATAAAAATAAATTTTCATCAGATTTTAAAATACTCTGAAAAATATTAGCTGTGGATTCCGTTCTCACCTGAAGTACACATTATTAAAAAATATTAATAATAATAGTCTGCTCCCTAAAATGTAATGAAATTGTGGTTATTACATGTCACCTAACTTACAGGAATGATAATTGAGTTTTCCTTTCTCTCGTCCCTCAATCGGGATAGCAAACAGTTCTGTGCAGAACCCCAAGTTGTACTGATGCTGTTTATTCTGACTCTGTGATCTCTTTCCTCCCCTCCCATTTCCACTCTGGCTTCAACTGATTTTCCCACATTTCTGTTCAAATTTGTACTGTAAAAGAAAGGGAATACAAACCACATACTTCCAACTAGTTAAGGGTCAGAGATTTTTTTCTAAGGAAGTGTTTATTTTTAGCTCTGATGTTATTACTTTTTTTTTTTTTTTTTTTTTTATTTTTTTTTTATGTTTTTTTGATGTTATTACTTTTAATTTACACACACACACACACACACACACACATCCCCACAGAGATCCATAATTTTACCTAGATGCATACATATAATCCTATCAGTGTGCTTGCTTTTTTTCTCTGTTCCTTACCAGCTTCCCCTTTCCTTTTGCCTCTTCTTCCCTTCTTTTGGCTACTCTCCCACCATGGAATGTCATCACCTGTGTGTGTGCTTCTTAGTCTTTAATGCACTCACAGTGCTTGACAGACCTAGGCACAGTCACACACACGTAGGGAAGATGATATGTGCCCATCCAAAGTATATTTCCTCACCACTACCTCACTTGAACTCATCTGATGTAGGTCTAATTCATTCTTGTTTTTAAAGCAACAATCCATTATGTGACTATATCACAACATAAGCTGCCATTCCACTACCGAGGATGTCTACTTTTATGTCGCTCTAACAATGCTGCACTAAATAATACCCATCTTTACAAACTAGACTTTAAATATCTTTGGTATCGATTTCCAAGAGTGGAGTTACGGAGTCAAAGGCATATGTCTTTTTAATATTAACAGATACTGCCAAACTGCTTTCTTAGAAGGTTATGAAATTATACGTTTATATCAGCAATGTATGTTTTTCTTAACATACATGCCAGCCACAGATATTACAGGTTTTTTTCTAAATTTTTGCCTGTTGGATAAAAATGACTTTGCTTGGCTTTCCCAGTCTGCTAGTGAATTTTACTATGTTTTCACATGACTACAAGTTACTTGGACTTTTTATTTATTTTATTTTATTTTATTTTTTATATGTTTTTCTTAATTTGGACTTTTTACATTGTGAACTGGCTCCTCATATACTTTGCATATTTTTCTATTGCTTGTCTTCAGATTGTCAATTTGTAAGAGCTTTTTTTTTTCTATGCTAACCTTGTATCACTGATATATGTTCTGAATTTTTTTCTAATTTTTTATTTTTTATAAACATATATTTTTATCCCCAGGGATATAGGTCTGTGAATCACCAGGTTTACACACTTCACAGCACTCACCAAAGCACATACCCTCCCCAATGTCCATAACCCCACCCCCCTTCTCCCAACCCCCCTCCCCCCAGCAATCCTCAGTTTGTTTTGTGAGATTAAGAGTCACTTATGGTTTGTCTCCCTCCCAGTCCCATCTTGTTTCATTTATTCTTCTCCTACTCACTTAAGCCCCCATGTTGCATCACCACTTCCTCATATCAGGGAGATCATATGATAGTTGTCTTTCTCCGCTTGACTTATTTTGCTAAGCATGATACATTCTAGTTCCATCCATGTTGTCGCAAATGGCAAGATTTCATTTCTTTTGATGGCTGCATAGTATTCCATTGTGTATATATACCACATCTTCTTGATGCATTCATCTGTTGATGGACATCTAGGTTCTTTCCATAGTTTGGCTATTGTGGACATTGCTGCTATAAACATTCGGGTGCATGTGCCCCTTTGGATCACTACATTTGTATCTTCAGGGTAAATACCCAGTAGTGCAATTGCTGGGTCATAGGGCAGTTCTATTTTCAGCATTTTGTTCTGAATATTTTTCCAGCTCTACTATCATTGACTTCATATGTGATATTTTTGTCATATACTTATAGTTTGGTCATTTGTTCATATATATGATCATCTGTTGTATTTTGGTGTGTGTAAGCCAAATATATATACATGTAAAATAATATATATAATTATACATATAGTTAAATATATGTTAAATACAAGAATATGTTAAATGCATATATTTACATGTAACATATATATCTACATATACTAAAATACTAAGATGTAAAATACTAGTTACTTCAGCATCATTTAATTTATTAAAACAAACAAAAAACCAAAAGCCCACATACTTTTCTTACTCCACAAAACTAACGACTATATTCACTAGTCTTATATACTGACATCAATTTCTTAATTGTCTATTCTGTTCCACAAGATGCTTCTTATAGTATGTTCAATAGATGCTTCTGATAGAAAATGCTCTTTTTTTGTATAATTTTCTTGATTTTTCCAAGTAATTACTCTTACAAATGAACTCTTATTTTATTAAAAAAAAATCCTCCATTGTGATTGCTATTGGAAATGCATTGTATTTACATACTAATTTAGGGACACTTAAAAAAATTGAGATATCACATCCAAAAAATGTTTTTCTTTTCCAAGTTTTTTCACATCTTTTATGAAGATTTAATAGTTGCTTTATTTGTGTTTTGCATATTGTTTTTTAAAATTTATTTTTACATTTCATAGTTTTACTAACTCTTATATGTGGAATATTTTTCTTCTTATTTCTATTTCCGGGTTCTCAATGCTAAAGGGAAAGGCTATTGACTTTTATGTATTTATCTTCTATCTAGCCATCCCACAAAGTTTTTTTTAATATTGTGCTTTCGTCCTTGAATCTATTGGATCTTCTATATATACAACAATAGCATTAGCAAAATATATAATTTTATTTTTGTCAGTATTTATAGCAGATATTTCTCTTAAATTGTTCACTTGTTAAAATCTTTGAAGCTTACAAAAAAGGAATGTCAATAGCAGGTATATCTCTCTAATTTCTCATTATAATTAAATTAGATTTTTGCCACTTAGAATACCAAGAATTGTTGGTTTGGGGTAATTTTTACTGTAATTGAGATTTCTTTTACTTTTGTTTTATTTAAAGTTTTTAAGAAAAAACAGCTGCTGAATTTTGTTGCACTCTTTTCAGTGAATATTGATCTGATTGTCTGATTTTTTTTCTTTTACTTTCTTTATATATAGGATTATATAGATAATTTTTCTGATATTGAGCCACCTTTGCTTTTTTGTGCATGTGTTTACTTGCTATATTTGTAAATTTCTAGGGAAATATTTACTAAATTGTGTCAAATATTAGTAGCTACAATTTAAAGAGTTCCAGAATCTAATTAATTTGGGAAACACCCAACCAGAGTTAAATGGTACAAACTATTAAGCTAATGTGTATTGTAAACCTACAAAAGCAGATTAGAGTACAAAGTGTTTAGTGAGCTTTACTTGACTGTCTATCTTTCCTGAGTCATCCCCTGGGAGTAGATTAGAGCTGAACAAAGCTTGGGAAATGCTTATATGGAAATTGTACACTAAGAATTGAAAATAGTTTTAGCACATAAGACTGATGAAATCAAGAGAGTAAAGTTGATAAATTAAAAGCCACACTATAGGATGTGAAAACCATTTGGAGAAAAATAACTAACATTTTGTACCAATTATACTCACTTTTATTATACAAGATTTTTACCCGGCTAGGCTCAAATTATTAATGTTTGGCATTATACTGACCCATCTTAGAGCATAGGGTGGTCCTGGGGCTGGATGTAGCCCCAGCTCTAGCCAATTGTCAAAGTATAATTCTAAGAAGTAAACAGTTGCACTTGTATCCTTCTCTACTGTGTGGCCCATGGTATCATGACTATCATAACATGATGTCACAGATGGACTATCACAAAACAGCTTGCACATGGCACTCACCAATGACATATTCCACTCTGAAGAGATCTCTCCTGGGGTCATATGGACGATTGAAGTCGATCTGGATGAAGAAAGACTGTCCTCTACGTACAATCAACTTGTTGTTTTCATACTTGTCAGTGTGGTGGTCTACTTTATTGGTGTCCCATCTCTCTTTGAACAGGTGAACACTGGTGACATGAAGGTAGTCTACACATAAAAAAAAAAAAAATTGAGGGACACCACTGAATATCTTTGATACAACTGCAAACTCAAAAAACAAGATTGTTTTTCCTGATTCATTAGGTATTGAAGCAATGAGGTCTGTTGGATAAAACTCTATTGGAGGCCGATAGATTTAAGAGTCCTTCTCTTGTGACATTCTTGCCTTCAAAGAGGATTTTAAAAGCTTTGTCCCCTCTGATCTCACTTCAGACCACAGGGCGCTCACTTGGAATCGACAGAGAAGTGCTGATGATGTCTCCCATATAGGTGTAGGTACAGAGAAACTCAAGTCTTCACATTCCCAGAGCTCATGCTGGCTCAAGTCTTCACACTCCCAGGCTCACGCTGGCTTTCATTGTGACTATCACCTCACTATGTCACTAACTAGGAATAAGGACAGGATAGCCATTTCGATTTTCTTATCTTTAAAAAGGGAGGAAGTAAATCTGACAAAGCCTCAAAAGGATGTTCCAAAGGTCCAAATTGACCTTTAGTTCAAAATTCTCCTCTTACTTTAGATAGGGTCAAATACCCTTCCTTCTACAATTCTAAAAGTAGATCTAGTCCTTCAAAGATAGGAAAGAAAAGAACAGGTATGGAGACAGAGTACTGACATTTCGCCAAGATAGATATAACTCTTTCCACCTTGAACATGAAGAAAAGAAGTTTTGCATTTCCACCAATCTGGAAGTCAACCCTGGTCTGATACAAAATCTATAGGTCTTTCCTCTGGCCTTTTGGAATTGGGAGGATAAATGTCAGTTATACATTTATTTCAGCCACGATAGCACTGGATAAAGGTTAGATCTCCTCCTACCTTTCTCCCACTCTTCTGCAAATGATCACTGAGTATGAAGATAACTCTACCCATCTACACTGTAGTTTGAAAATCTAGTCTAGAGACAGATTTCTGCATGTACACTTGGAGTTGTAAAGGGGGAATTAAGGAGAGAGTCTGGTGGGGGTACACTGGACTTCGGCTACCCTGATCGTGTCTGCTGCATGGTTTGCCTTCACAGTTATGAACACAGAGCACAGCTGCTGAGCCTGCACTCATGCTGGAACATCTCCCTGAGAGACTCCAATGCCTTCATCTGTGGTTACACGGGAATCCTTGCAGGACACTTGGTCCCATCTGACTTCATTTTTGTCTCACAGGAGAAACCAAGAAGTTGGGATCATTAAGATACTCTCTAGTACTAAAATCTAGGAGTTTCTGAAATGTTCTTGATTAATTCAAAGTCCAGGTAATCCTGAGTTTGAATCTCGGGTCTCTTAATTATATAGGTAAGGAATGTTGCCTCATAGAAGCTGAGTTTTCTCACCTTCCAAATGAGGAGACTAATACTTTGAGAATTTCTATAAAAATTCAATTATGTAACAAGACAACTGCTCTGACATGAGGCCTGGCACATAGTGGGGCCCTAGGCTTACTTGTGGCTAACTTACCTATAAACTCTGATGGAGCCATGGTCTATATTACATGATGTGGTGCTCAGTGGGCTATTCCGACTGCAACATTACCGCACACAGAAAGTGCAAGATACAGTTTTATTTTTACCCCATTGCAGAACCCTGAACATGGTCCCCTAAAGGGCACTTTCCTTCTATTATGATGTGGGTGGAAGATGTTTAATTCTCTAGACCTCTCTCTTCCAAGCTGACTTTCCCCTAAGTTCTTTGTCCTTATTAAGGTCACAATCCTAGTGTTAAGACAGCTTTAGAAAGAGCTGGAGACACATAAATGTCTTAGTTGAAAAGGACCTTAGTAATCAACTCATCTGGTCCTCTTTCTTAGCACTGTGCTTCCCAATAATGTTTTTATTTTGTTTAAATGTCTGAAAACCAAATCCTCAGAAATGGATTTAATCAGGTCTCCATTAATCAGCACCAATGGAAGGAATACACTGATATTATAGCCTCACGGAATCTCTGAGGGCAAAGGCACTTTCTAGACCATCTGGTAGACCTGCTATGTACTGTATGAAACATCTTGAAAGCCCAAATGCTTAGGCTTTTTGTCTTCAACTGAACAGGAAACCCAGTATCTCACAAAGCAAACAGTCCATTTTTAAACAATTTTAATTATTTGAAAAGCCCTCTTAAGATGAACTGACATCTGCTTCCTTGTAATTTTTCTAACCATGGATCCTGGTTCTGATTTCTGGGTAAATATAGACTACATTCTATTCATTTCATCTGGCACTCCTTAGGTATATAAAGACTTCTATTCCTTTGACTAAAACACTATCCATTTCCTCAACTGTTCTTTTCCAGAACTTTAACTCTCTACTCTTTTCTGGAACATATTTCATTTCATAAATTTCTTTCTTGTTGTATTTTTCCTAGAATTAAGTATTTATTCTAGCTACTGTTTTTCCAATGAAAAAGAGAGACTGCTATACCTTTCAAAACAAATAGCATATTTCTATTATTTCAGTCAAAGGTATCACTAGTATTTTGAATTGTTTTATCTTATTTTTTGATTTACAGTAAGCATCTGTTAGAGCAAAAACTTTAAAAATACATTATGATGTCATTTCTACCAGTAGTGCCTTATGATTCAATCCAGACTCCTAGAAGCCAGCCATATCTATACAAAAGTTTTCTTCTTTATAGCTCAATTTTAAGGTTTTCCATGTATTCATATTAAATTTCATCTTATTGAATTTGGTTAATTGTTTCAAGCTCTTAATATAATTTTAGACCCTAAGCATATATTCAATATACTTAATACTCTCCCTGATTTCCTGTCCTCCAGGAATTTTACGTGTG
This sequence comes from Mustela nigripes, assembly GCF_022355385.1. Taxonomy (NCBI): domain Eukaryota; kingdom Metazoa; phylum Chordata; class Mammalia; order Carnivora; family Mustelidae; genus Mustela; species Mustela nigripes. Next base: position 6,493,166 of record NC_081561.1, read on the forward strand.
TCATTTTATGTCGCCATTCAAGGCATGGCTATAAATGTTGATTAGGTCACTGCCCAGTAAATACAAGCCAGATAACTGCATGGTGGTAGGCTCTAAAAAGTGAACAGATAGTTATGACATAGCACCGTAAATATTCTGATAAAGCAGTATAGGGTATTGGGTGGAAGAGGGTATCTGGGAGGTATAGGGAGCCTGTAACTCAGACTGGGGGAGTGTAACTAAAGAAGATTTTTGGAAGAAGTGAGGTATATAAGCAATAGTCAGAAAGATGAACAAGTTAGCCAGGGGGAGGGGAGCAAAGACTTAGGCAACAGAGTGTCTGGTTTACTTAAGAAATTGAAAGATGATTGTTTGGCTGGAGCGTAGAAGTGGGACCACAAAGGAGGAGTAGGCAGGAGCCACTCATGCAAGCCCTGTACAACATGTTAGGGGATTTGGACTTTAACTACATTGGGGATACCATGAAAAATCTGAAATAGCAAACTGGCATATCTTCGTGTGTGTGTGTGTGTGTGTGTGTGTGTAAATTTCAAATGCTTCTGGTGAAAGAGTAAGAAAAGGAATGGATAGTGGCAGTGTTGGAGGCAAGAAGGTCAGCTAAGAGGCTGCTTCAGCATTCCAAGTGAGGAATGGGGTGAGTTTAGTCTCCCTGAAGATATTGAATGCACTGGTCCTGGAACACTGCCAGGATTTGCCTTATCTCATCCCATCTCCACTCCCATGATAATGTCCCCCTGAAAATGAGTATATCAGTTTTATGCTTTGGCTTCCCAAGTTTGACAAAGAGAAAAATAAAGCTGGAAAGAGAAAGTCAAGTATTTTTTAGAATCTTGTTCTCATCAGTTTTATTCTTATTGCAAATGGAAACTCTGGCTTTCTAGTTCCATGGGCCTGTCCAGTGAACTTGGTTAATATCTAATGAGTCCAGCTAAAGCCAGTCTATCTTCAAAGTAGTGTAATGTCATGATACTTTGGTGGGGTATTGATATGCACTGGAAGAATAAGAGTTCCATGGTTACTCCAATTTGGGAAAGGCTGGCTTACAGTCAGGATTTTTGAAGGATTTATGGGAGACCTTTAATGATGTAGACTATAAATTTCCTATAGGTCTCATGTTTTCCAAATTTAAATGACCATGGGAATTATTTATTTTTTTTGTGGCAATCAGTGTTTTGCAGCATATGTTCCAGGAGATGCTTCACTATTTACTAATTATGCAACCTCAGAGAAGTTATTTAATCTCTCTTTAGTTTCCTTATCTCTAAAAAGACAATGAAGCACTCACCTTAGAGGGTTAGTGTAAGGATTAGATGAAAAAAATGTAGGTAAAGTGCTTTAGTACAGTGTCTGGCACCTAGTAAATGCTCACAAATTATTTTTATTATATTAGCATTGTTACTATTAAGAGAAGAGATTATCATAGTGGATAAGAGTTTGGATTTTACAGCCAGACTGCCTTGAGTCACATCCCAGATCTGCACCTACTATTGCTATGACTTTACACAAGTTATGCAAATTTCCTGTCCCTCAGTTTTATCATCTGCAAAATAGTGGTGGTGTTGGGATTAAATGAGAGAATGCTGCATTCCTGGGGCACTTGGGTGGCTCAGTCGGTTAGGTGTCCAACTCTTGATTTTGGCTCAGGTCATAACCTCAGGATTGTGAGACTGAGTCCCACCTTGGGCTCCACACTCAGCATGGAGCCTGCTTGAGATTCTCTCTTCCCTCTCCCTCCACTCACTTCCTGTCCCCACTAGTGCATGCTCTCTCAAGAAAGAAAGAAAGAAAAAAAAAGGAAAGGAAAGAAAGGGAATGCTGCACTCCCTATATTCTGAGAAGACAGGCTTGTTTTCTTTTCTTACATTTCTACGGGCAGATGAAATAATTTTCTCCTCTTCATTCCCAGAATATGTTTTTCCTTTTTAAAATAAAAATGAACTATAATCAAGCACTTTGTGTCATGTTAATATAGGTGATATTAATTTGTGGGACTATAAGCCCTTTGAGGACAAGACCTCATCTTCACTGTACCTGAGACAATGCAAAAAGAAACTATAGTAAATATGCCACTTTTCACTTTAAACAAATGTAATGCCTGAATAGGAGATTGAAGTTGGTTATGCATCATAAAATGGATATTCTATTTATCATAGGATTAACCATACAGGCCCTTAAATGTTATTTATCAGACAATTTCATTCTTATCATATACCATTTTCAGGACTATATATATAGTATATTGTATATTCTACAGTGTTGATGACAGTGATCTAAGGTTTTATAATATGAGGCCTCCAGAGCAGCACTTTTATTTCATACTGGAATAAAAATGCCATGCCTTGATAGCACATAACTCATATATTGCTTATAACAAAAGGTGAGGAAGAGCACTAATAGGTTATTTTGAGTATATAAAACCTAAGTCAAAAAATTATAGTTTCATAGTGAAAACAAATATATATATAATATATTTATATTTTCACATAAGTATATATTAAATAATATTTTATATTACATAATAATATTTAAAATAAACATATAATAACATATACATGAGGAATTTGTTTTAAAATAAGGCAATCTACAATGTTATAATTTTAATAACATTTTATTCCAAGTATGGAGTTTCTAAAAATATTATTTTTTCTAAGTGATCTTTTCATTCTCTCCTGCAATATCTCTCTAACCGGTCAGTGCTTTCAAGAAAAAAGGAAAAATAGTATCATGGAAAATTATAGTGGCACACTGTGTGGAGAAAAACTAAGGTAATGATAAGTAAAATCTCCCTGTGTAATCTCTTAAAATAAAAACCCATTAATATGGGTTAAAATAAAAACCCACATTTCATTTAAAAAATAAAACTTGAGGGATGTCTGGGTTGATCAGTCAGCTCAGATTTTGGCTCAGGTCATGATCTCAAGGTCATGAGATTGAGCCCTGCTCTGGGCTCTGCATTCAGCATGGAGTCTGCTTGAGATAATCCCTCTCCTTCTGTGCCTCCTCCTGCTTATGCTCTTTTTCTCTTTCTAAATAAATGAAAACTTTAAAAAAATAAATGAATAAAACCTTGACCAAAACATGGAAGATGAAAAGCAACACTGAGAGTTTGAGAATTTGAATAATATTCTAGACTGTAGTCAAATGGACAAGACATATGGAAGAGAAATGGGAGGGCCATTTATACTTTAGAGGGAGAAGGAAATGATAGCCCTGTTGCCCTCCCCCTAGAGTAATCTGATAGATCTCCAGATCTGCTAGAGGGCATGAGTATTAAGGAATAAGGTGAGGTCCCAATACCACCAATTAAACATTTTTCTCATTGCTCATGGACACTCATCTGCAGAGAAACCTTTATATTTGGTGTTTACAATACCTAATAATAACAAGGGCTCTACAGATGTCACAAAATATCATAAAATATAAGCATAGATATACAAATATCATAATTTTTTCTTTTGTCCATTTTGCTTAGTGTTGTCTCTCTTCATGCAGTAAACACTCAGGAAACATTTATTAAGCTTGCATATTGATTTCTGCTTTTTTTTTTTATTGGATTAATGAGACATAGTTTAGTTTGAAAGAGCCTTCTCATCATTCAGGCTCCATTCGACACAAACAGGAAATGAATTTGCTTCTCCCTGTCCAAGCCCAGTTCCTGGCAAAATGGAGCCACTCATTGCTAAGCTACTTTTTTTTTTCTTTAGAGATATTGTAGTTGGAAAGTTGGCAGCTTGCTCTTTCAAAGTGACAGCTTTCAAAAAGTCTACCTAACACAGTTTAGCCTAATTCCAAATACACCAGAAAATGGACTGTTAAAAAAAAAAAACTCTCCTCATGAGCCAGCTGCCTCCCTGTCCTCCTACCCTTTCCCTAATATGAAAAAAGTAGATTATTTTCTCCTTAGGTTGTAAAAATATCCTTCCGAGAATGATTATACCTGTCATCGATGGAATCTTGAAATAAGTTAAATGTTTAGGTTCATATCCTAGAAGTTCCCTAGTGAATTGAAATCTCCTTCCAATCTTTGGTAATATTATTACCAAACTGTAGGCATAAATACTGTCCATGAGGAAGTAGGTTTGTTTATTGTTGAGACAAGAGGATAAAAGTTCCTCTTTCATATTTCTTTTAGATACCCCAAATTTTAAAGTATCATTAATTAGAATTATTAAAATTAATTTCTTAAGCAGCTTATTGTTTTTTAACTGTTGCTACTGAAATGTCCTGTACCATAAAATGTATAAGAAATGCTCAGCTGCTCAGAGGAATCTAGAATAAGGAGTGAGACCAGGATCTTCTCCAAGTATGGAAATATGCCTTGTCTACTTCTCCTCTCACCAGAAGTATCTCAACTGCCTCCAAATGTATTTCCTTCTTTCCATTTGCTCCTTACCATTGGAATGACCTTCATGAAACATAATTCTGATTATAACATTTTGCTATTTAGAATCCTTTGCTATTTAGAATCCTTTGCAAGTCCTCCATTATCTGCAGGAGCAAAGGTAAGGTCTCAGTGTACCTACTGTAACAGACCCCTGCCTGCTTTTCCCAGGTTCATCCCCCTCTTTTCCCCATTACTTGGTATGCACAGTTCCCTCTGCTGGAAATGCTGTTCCCATGCACTTGTCTGCCTGGAAGACTCAGATGGCCTTTCATCATAAAGGCCTCTTTCCCACTGTTCCCATACCTTATCATTCCTTTCTCTGTTCTTTCACTGCAACTGGCATAATTTATGTAACAGTATCTATTCCACTGAATTGAAATTTTATTTTCTGTGTCTATTTCATCCAGTAGATGGAGAGCCACTTGAAGCCAGGGATTGGCTTACTCTGTGTCCTCAGAGAGAACTTCGCGTACTTCCTGACACATAGGTGGCAATCATTAAATGCTTTTACACAAACCGAATCAAAGAATGAATTGGTTCTATACAACATCATTTCTTCATCACACATTAAATGCCTTTCTAATTCTTTTAAGACCCCTCAATCCAGATGGGTTTACTCTGCACTTAAGGGAGAGTGATAATTAACTAGTTAATTAATTGCTTTGGTTCTGACAGGGGTAGGGTGGGAAGGAGAAGGGATGCTCAGAAAGGCACCAGACCCCATTAGCCTGAAAGATTCTAGATCTCTCCTGGATTTGACTTTTTTAGAGATCCAGACTTGCTTTCCAGTTTGAATTCATCACATTAGATCGGCCAAGTAAGGATTATAATTACTACTGCAAAGGATCACCTATGGTTAATAACACAGAGTCAAACCATAACAGGAATATAAGGCTATCTTCCAGAACATTACATCTCCTGCAAAATAGCCTTTGAGACCAGGAAAGCTGTAGAGAAATTTCCAGAAACAACCACTAAACATTCAGAAGAGTCTATTAGGAAGAGATGCAAATCCAGCATTCTGAGGAGATTTTCACATACTTTAATTGGCTACAACTGAGTTCAGAAGGGGGCATTAAGTACCCTTAAAACACATGAGGACATCAAACATTGGCACTGACTGGCTTGTCCTACCTCCGGGGTCTCACTGTCATCTCAAATATTCCTTTTTTTTTTTTTTTTTTAATATCATGCTGCTGTATGGGAAGTACCTAATGTGAGTTTATACATTTTGAAATGCATGCTAAAGTCATTCTTAACCAAATATTCGCAAAAGCTCTGAATTAAGGGTATCATTCACACTCAGTGTTCGTTGTATCTATCTATCTATCTATCTATCTATCTATCTATCTATCTATCATCTATCTATATATCTTTACTGCCACAGAACTATTTGAAATGAAAAATCCGCCATTTATCCTTTTTCTCCTCTTTCCTTTCTGCCTTCTCAGTCAGTTTGGCAAGAGCATCTTGCTGAAACTTTTGGAAAAGGTTTCCATTGAAACAAATGAGGAGAGTTTGACTTAGGACTTTGTGAGCCAAAGCTGCCCTCAGCCAGGAGCTCAGGGAGCTTCAAGCCCTCTTGGTCACCCCTAGGGGTCACTGCATAAACTGCAAGAAGACAGCAGCTAATCACACGTGACAGCCTTCACAGGGGATGACTTGGGGAGAAACTGATGTATTTTGTGTCAGGAAACCTGCTTTTGGCACAATTAAAGAGAAATGTGAAATGTAAAGAATAAGTAGAAGATAGTTCTTGATCACAGGGTTTGTATACTGGTATTTTTCTTCTGTTCTACTCATCTAGGAGTTCGCCCATGATACCTGGGTTCAGAGATCCTATCCTCATTGTGTAGTACTTAGCTCACCTGTGGGAGACAGATGAAATAAAGGCATGTTTTTAAAACCTGGAGCCTGCTATTAGTAAGATTATAATGACTCTAGGCCTGGTGAGTCACTCAATTCTCAAGTGATTAACTGCTCATTCATTCTACAAATAGTCATTGGACACTCACATTCCTCTGCCAAAGCCTGTAATAGGTACCCCAGAATGTCACTTGGGCTGTGGACACATATGATTGCCAAGCAAATGATGAATGATTTTTCAAAATAATTCCCCACCCGTGCCTCCAAAAATAAATACACAGAAAACAGTAATCCCAGATTTTTACAAAATCATCCTACCTACTCAAATTATCTGTTAGTTCTGATTTCTTATTAACCACATTTTTTCCGGATTTCAGATATACAGCTCCCGCAGGCTGTTAATGTTCCCCTCAGAAATAAGTGTTCACTGGGGTGGCTCCTAACCTTGTAGGGTATGATATCTTGCACATTCTGAATCAATGAGTACTTGTTGGTTAACTCCCATAGACCAAGTGTCTCATAGACACTAGTCTTTTGATCATCATGGCAACTGTGAAGTAGGTATTACTTCCATTTTCTTGATGGAGAAACTGAGGCTTCCTAGGTGGCAAAGTGAGTAAGTGACAAATGAGGAACCAGAACCTAGTTCTTCTGAGTCCTGAACCAAGGGGCTCTTTGCTACATCTCACTGCCTCTGTTCACACTTCTCCTCACTGATCCTTTGCCCCTTTTCTCTTTCTGTTCTTTCTGCCCACATCTTCCAGCACCCTGGCCCCCATTCCACAGGGCCAAGAGACTTGTCTGCCAGAGGGGGGATTTTGCTAAAAAACTGAATACACCAAGGTATAATAATTTGCTCATAATTGCTTGATAGTTTGATGTCTGCACGCTTTCCAATTTATTTGCTTTCTTAGAGAAAGAAAAGAAAAGAAAGGAAAAGAAAAGAAAAGAAGAGGAAAGAATAAACCCAAGATTGGGCAATGAAGGAGTGAACATCAGCTGCTTACTTTGACCTCAGTTTCCCCACCTTATAACATGGGGATTTAAATGAGTTTATTAGCAAGTCCTTTTTAACTCAGTTTTGTGGCTCTAATGGTGGAGTTGTAGGGAATGCAGCGCCCCACTGGGAAAGAGAGCTCAGAACTACAAGTTCACAAGTCTGTCCCAACCCTTCCACTCAACTGAGAAGGCCTTTGGTGAGCTCCCCCCCCGCTCCAAATCTGCATGGTACCTTATTGTGTGGTACTCGATATCTCTGTTTTCACAGTTGGACAGCAAATTGTCTAGACATGATAGTAACACAATCAAACCTGTCTACAAGGTGCAGGCATTTCTCTGATTTGCTCTTGCATTGTTCTTTCCCTTTGCTTTCAACTGCTGATCTCTTTCTGAGGAAGGGGATTAACCATGTACCACAGGGTGATCCTGGACATCTGCCCCCAGCAAGTGGGTGTTCACCTCCCAGGGAAACCAAGTGCAGAGTACCCTCAGGAGCAGAAGTGGGCTTGCTGCATGAGTGCTACCAACAAAAAGTGGTCCATGTGAGATGCCATTCGGGGACATGAGTCTGAATGTCCCTGCTGTGGCCCAGGGGAATGGCGTCTGTGTCACCAAGCCACTGCTGGCACCTGGGCTCTGTCACAGTTGACAGGGCTGAGTGGAGGTCAGCTGCTGGCTGCTCCTCCCAGAGCAGGTCCCTTGGGATCAGTGGAGGCGAGAATAGGGGAAGTAGCTTGCCTCACCTGCTCACCAGGCTGTTCTGGAGAGATGTAGAGGGCTTCCATCTCCATTACTGTCAGAGTCTGGCATCTTTTGCCAACTCTGAAATTCACAGCAAAGGAGAGAGAAGGGAGGAGGGAGAGGGAAAGAGGCACAAGCCAGACAATCAAAACAGCCACAATATTTTGGAAGTGGAAACTTCCAGCTAGAGAATATTTTTAAAAACAGAACAGTAGCGCTGGAAGAGGCATCCACTGAGCCAATGCCCTTGTTTTCTAGAGGAAATAGCTAAGAGATAGAAAGACAAAGTGACTTCCCTGGGATCACAAAGCTATTAAGTGGCAGAACTGGGACAAGAATCTGGATCTTGGGGCCTTTTACCACTGAAAAAGAAGGCTTGGGATTCTTTAATACCAGACACTGGCAGGGGAGCCGCTTTTGTGGGAGTCTAGTGGAGACAAAGGGTGCTGACCCAACCAGCACCTGCAGGGAGGAGCAGGTGGCGGACCCTGTACCTTGCAGATTGACACCTCGGGGCACCAGCCCCTGCAGTTCCACAGTGGGGAGGTCATCCTCTGCTGCATTGGACGCGTTGCGGGGCAGGGCTCTCCTGCCTCCAAATGCAGGCTCCGAGGTCTCAGACATTCTCAGTTTCACAAGCTCCTTATGGGAGAGAAAGGGAGACACAGAAAAGGAATGGGAGACAAGTTACATTTGAGACAAGGATTCAAAAATAGAGAAGCAGACATATCTGTGTGGGATAGCACATTTTGAGTTTCACATAAATAAAACTTGAGAAGTCTTAGTAGGGATTAGTCTAATGATGGAGTATAGTTCCCCAAAGATCTCGGGGAGATTTCTTGTTTGTCAAAACACATGAAAAGCAGAAGAAAAGGGGCTTATCTGAAGAAAGGAAAAATGTAAAAGATTTTAGAAAGCAGGGTTCCCCCGCTCCATTACCCCTAAAGACAGTATTTTTGTAAGAAACATTTATTGTCATATGCCCATACATATGTCCATTTCATATAGACTTGAGAAGGCCTAAGTCACTTCTAAGAATAAAGTCATCCAACCATGTCCAAGTAAGTGTTCATTTTTGCAACTTCATTCAACCAATGTTTAATGAGAGCCTACTATGTGCCAGGCTGTGATCTGGGCACTTGGAATACATCAGAGAACAAAGCAGAAGATTGTTGACCTAGAGCTTCCAGTCCAGTGAGGGTTAGGGTGGAGGCCACACTTTGCAGAAGTAAACAGAAAAGGGTATAACAAGGTGGCAAGTGCTTTGGAGCCAGGACCACACAGAGCAGGAGAAGGCAGATGGAGTCTGGGTGGGTGAAGAGGGTACATTGTGATTTTGAATTAAGGCTATTAATAGCCTTTCTCTAAATGTACTTGGTCAGTGGTGCTAACACTGCCTTTGCTCCAAGCCTGCTTCCCCTTCCTCTGGAGTTTGCACAGGCAAGATGCCAGCTTAAACACCACATACCTCACTGCTAGGCCCCAATCAGTACTTGTTGACAAACTGACCAAATAAAGGGAGCCCTTGTTTCTGGCCCAAATGGAGCTTTCACCTTCAACACCTAGATCACCCAGTCATGACTCTTGGTTATTTGGCCCTTTTCAAAAACGAAGCACACCCTCAAAAGATGAAGAGCCTCCACCATAGAGGCAACCAGAGTAGACTGTTCCAGAAACATGTTGAGCAAAGGCAACACAGCTAGAGACAAGAGAATCACTTTCTAGGTAGGGTATTTGGTCTGGGAAGCAGACAGCAATATTTGCAAGCATAAAGTCTGAATCAGTTTCCATAAATACCTACAGACATATTTACAAAGTCTCTAGTGAGCTGAGGGGACAGGGAGAAAGGATCAATGATGGAAGGAAGAGTTAATGATGGAAGGTAAGAAAAAGCCATCCTCTGGAGGAAAAGAACCCCCCGGAGGTGGGCTTAGGATCACTAAGGGAGGGACGGTTTGGGGGAGAACAGGGAAGAGCAGTGCAGTAGCCAGTTGGGAGAGAGAACCCAGAAAGCAAAGAGCTGGGGAGCCCCAGGTGCTTGCCAGGTAAGAGGAGCCTGTGCAGGCGAGTGCAGGTGGGCAGAAGCACCCTCCTCTCCAGGGGTCTTGGGGGGTAAGTGCTCAAGTTCAGCTCTTGCATTGGGAAGGGGAAAGGGGTATGCAGAGCCAAGACTAGCAGGTATTCTTACCTGGCCTCTCTCTCTCTCTGTCTCTCTCTCTCTCTTTCTCTCTCTAACCTTCTCTCTCATCCCTCCACAGTTTTCTCCACTGAGGAGAAGGGAGCTCCCTTGGGGGAGCCCTCCCAAGTCCCTCATTCCCATCTGGTGGCCTTCTTGCAAGCAGAGCCTTCAGAAAATCTTGAAGGAGTGCCTGAGAAGTCCCTGCTTGGACAGAAGTGGGGCTGGGAAGGCGCGGTGATGGGGGCCAGGAAACACAGCGGACAAGTGGGGGCGCCTCTTACCCCTGTCCCCTATACCCGGAGCAGCAGACGCCCGAGGGATCACAGGAAAACTCCAGGGCAGGAAGGCAGGCGCAGCCGGGCCCCTTGGCTCCTGGGTGCAGGTTTGCGGTGAGGCCGGGCGGGAGGGGTGGCTGCTTACCTGCGGTCCGCCCGAGGTGCCCTAAGGCAGGCTGGCTCTGCTCAGAAGTACTTCCTCAAAAGGACTCGGGGAAAAAGGACAAGAAAGTTGGCTCTTAAATAACTTCCTAACAGCCCCCACCCTCCACCCTGCCCTCCCCCCTCCCCTCCCGTCCCACAGGGTTTTCTCCTCCCCCTTCTAGACAGCTGGAGCAAACAGAGCAGCTTCTAGGACTTTCTACTTATTGCTGCCATCCCGCGTAGTTCTGGCAAGAGCCCCTCTCCCGACCCACGCCCCTCTTACTTCGGAGTTCCTAGCCCTGCTTCTCCTCACCATCCCCACTCCAGCTCTGCAGCCCCTCTGCAGAGGCCCCTCACACCCTGCCTCCTCCTTTTCTTCAGGGGGGCTGGAAGGGTCTTCCTGCACAGGGCAGTGTCCCCGCTGGGGATTCTGAGGTTGGCTGCTTGGATGAAGGGTGGGTCTGCCCTCTGGCAGAGAGGTCACAGACAGCTGTGACCATGCATAAAGCAAGAGGAAGGTGTCCTTCTTGTGTCAATACGGCTGGTGTGGGGGGGTGGTCTGTGATCTTGAAGCACGGCTAGGGGGGGGATGGTCTGTGTTCTTGATGCATCCATGCGAGCCTCAGCCACCACCTTACTGCAGGACTTCCCACAGGAGGGGAGGCCCAGCCCTGGGGAAGATGAGTAAATAACTTTAAGTGTCACAAAAATTAGAAAATAACACTTTTTTCACCCTGAAAACCATTTTGGTTTATCTTCAAATAACTGGAGAAATAGAAAATTTTTCTTCCATGTATATGTTTTTTTTCTGATTCTTTGTCTCTCTAAATACTCCTATTTTCAGACAGGGCTATTTTTAACCCTTTTTACTGTCTTCAAATCTCTGACCTTGCCCCTTGATCTAATTTCATGGGGGGAGGGGGAAGACCATTGATTAGGAATTCTCCAAATTTTCTGCTACCAATCTATGAACTTGTTTGCAAATGCCTATATTTCCCTCTTACTAAAGTGGAAAATGGTTCCAGTCCTTTGTCCATGGCCAAGTGCACGGGGCCCTGCCTTTTTGCCTGTGGTCTATGTCACCTTGTTCTTCAGGGTCTGGCCATACTGCATATCCTTTCTTTCTCCTCTATCATAAAGCTCCCGCTTGAGCGGCTGTTCCCCACCAGCATTGACACAACTTCAAGGCAAGTCTCTTCAGTACTTGCTCAAACCTTCCCTGGGACCACATGCCCCCAGCTATTGCTCCCCTCTCTCCTCTTCATTGCAAGCTTCTGCCATCTGACATCTGCTCCATTGTTCTGTTGAAACTAGCTCAAGGTCACCAATGGCCTGTGCTAAATCCAAAGGAAAGGATTCTGTTCCAATTTACCTAACATTAGGAGACATTAAACTTGGGCACTCTTACCTTGAAGGTCTGTTCCCCTGGATTCTGGGGCATTACACTCCTCTAGTGCTGCACGCACCCCCTTGGATAAATGTGGCATTCCCATCATTCTCATTTCCCATCTGTATCCTGACATGTCCCAATCTAGGTTTTTAGCCATGATCTTTTCTAGAACCTCAGAATCCCCAATGTAAGTGTCTCCCAACCATCTTGGCATGTCCCAGTGATAACTCACACTCATCATGTCTAAAATGAGATGTGTAATTTCCCCTGAAAACCTGGTCCATCTCAAAAGTTCCCTATCTCAGTGGATGCCACCACCCTCCTTTCTGTTGCCAAGCCAGACATGTGGTGTTGTTCTCGGCACTTCCTTCTTTTCCTCCCCTCAACCCCCAAATCCAATCCCTCAACAAATACTTTCTATTCTTCCTCTTAAATAGCTCTCGAATCTACCCATTCACTCCCACTCCCACAGTGGAGGTTCAGACTCCCGCATCATCCTTGTCAAATCTCCAGTTGTCAAAATCTCCGGAACCACCTACCGCTTCCAATCTTGACTCCTCCAGTCCATTCTCCACACTGCAGTGAGAAAGAGCTTGGAGGGGCTTAAATCTGGAATCAAATTCTTTGCACAAGCTCTTCTATCACAATTTCCATTTGCTCTTAGGATAAATTCCAAACTTTGGTTGACGGGGTCTCTGCAATGTCGGTCCTACTTTGTCCTCCATCCCCTTTCACTCTCTCTTGCCTTCTGCAATGGAAGCCCACTCTACCCACCTCCTGCCCACCCCCATCCCCCTTCAGCCCCTTGTGGTACGCTCCAGCCCCAGTGATTTCCCTCTTGTACCACTTGTACCATGGCCAGAAACACACTCCACTCCTCTTGCCTCTTCTCACCACTGAACTATTTCTTATTCACTCTCCAGATCCCAGCCCAAACTGCACACGTGTCCTGCAGGAGGTGGCCTTGTCCTGGTGCTTCTCATACAAAGCAGCCATTCTCTGTCTCCTTGTCTGTACTCCCACTAAACTGCATGAGAGTAGAGACCCTAGCTGGAATTCCCCAGGGATAGTCTGCTGACCATTCGATTACTCAAAGCCCATCCTTTCCATGCTCTTTGTTGAGTGCTAAAGAAGGACCAGCCTACTCTGATAATTATTCTGGCAAAAATCAAGCCTGAGTGTCCAGGATTCCTAGAGACCCCTTGCCTCTGTGGGTCTGGGGAAGAGCCAGGCAGCTTGGCTCCGTTCAGGTTAGGTGACACAGCTGCCAGACCCTCTGGGATTCCTGACTGTGCTATGCATTCAGGACAGGTCTGTCACCCTCACAACTGCCACCTCAGTGCCATTTTGCGCCTGAGACTCACTCATTATTGTGTGACTATGCACATGTATTATTTAGCTTTCTAACTTCCCCAAACCACTGACCCAAAAGACTGAAAAAAGCAGTGGCTTTCCTTGTGTCTAAAACTAGTGTCAATAGCAGAGTGTCTGAGGACACCAAGCACAGAGATGTTAAGATGTTACAGATGTTATAAAAAAAAGTCAGTCACATCTCTGTTACTGATATTACAGAGCCTTTCCTCATAGCACGGGGGCTTAGAAGTCAGAATAAAGTTTTCTGGCCATACCATGAATCTTGAACTATGCCCCCCCCCACCAAATGTGACTATGGTAGAAGCAGCTGGATGAACAGACTCTGAACTCTGTGGTGTCCTTTGTTTTTGAATGTTTCTTGCCTGGCATGGAGGTGGCACACTATAGGTATTTAAGGAACGTTGCATGTGGGGTCTACCTGCGGGGGGAAAAAAAAAAACAAAAAAACACCTTGGATATTTTTAAAAGAAGGAATTGATCACAGGGGTTTGGTTACATGGGTGCCAGAAGAGACCAGAAACCAAAGAGGGAAATCAAGTCAATTAACTCAGCAGTTAGCAACAGCAGGGGAGTGGTGTCATCCCAGCACAAGGGTTAGGGTCATCACCAGAAACCCTGTCTGTCTGAGGTCAGGAGGGAGGGAAGAATGACTCTGGCTCTTCTCTTCTTCCCTTTCTACTTTCCCTCCAGTGTCTCTCATTTGCTCAATTGAATGAAAATCAGTTGATAAAGGAGTCTGGGCAACACAGTCCACAAAGCTGGCACCACCACACCGGGGTGGAGAGGGCTTCCCAAGATCACCCCCAGGTTTTATGATTCACCAGGCTGTCATCCTCACAGCTGTGATTTATTGTGGTGAAATCATGAAAATCAAGATCAGCAAAGGAAAAGGCTCATGGAGTGAAGTCCAAAGAAAGCCAGGAGCAAACTTCCAAGAGTCCGCTCCCAGCGGACTCAGACACTTGGTTACATCCCCCAGCTACGAATGTGACAACACATGTGAAATGTTGTCTACTAGAGAAGCTCATTAGAGACCCAGTGCCCAGGGTTGTTGTTGGAGGCTGGTCACGCAGGTACTCTGCTGAGCATGTACCAAACTCTAGACTCACAGAAGGAAAGCAGGTGCTCAGCATAAACCGTGTTCTCTGTCCAAAGAGCGTGGGCACAGAGAGCCATGCTCATCAGTCAAGGAACAGTGGGACTCCTGAAGTCCAAGGTCTCAGATGCCAACCAAAGGCTAGCCATTTAAAGAAGGCTTTCTGGGGAGAGTAGTCTCAGGTGTGCTGTGTTGACTCCTTTTTCCATATCATCCACCCTGTCCCCCCCATGCTCCCACACACACCCAAAACAGAGTAAAGCAAGGACAAAGTGAGGAGTGGATCTCAGGGCGAACAGTTGCAGTGAAGTCAGTCCCTTACTCTCCCTTCTAGACATTGCTCTCAGCGTCATAGTAATGGCTTGGAGCTGGAGGAAGCTCTCAGGGGAAGGTCCTTGACTGGGGTAATACAGGTTCCCCATACACACTTTCTCTGGCCTCACTGGCTCAGGATGGGACCTCTGAAGAGGTGTACATTCTCTTGGAGTGCATAAGCCCTGGCACACCTTCTCACTTTCCTGGAACTGAAGAAGCCATGATCCTGGTGTCTTGTTGATTGAAACACAGCTGCAATTAACTCCTCATTGTCTATTCAAGGGGCAGGGCAAGAATACCTACACCTCTCACTGAGGGATCCTGGCTCCCTTCAGAAATATGTAGCAACCTCTGCAAGCCTTAGGTGAGCAGAAGGTGCATGCGATGGGAGAAAGAATTCCCAGTTATCTTACTTTGACGTGTTCAGTCTGAGTTCTCATTTCTAGGGTATGGACACTCTTCTCTCTAGATGTATTACCATCTCTCTCCTATTCGGCAATATCCAAAAGCAGACTGTTTGCTCAGGGGATGACTTTTCTGGCAAACTCTGTTTGATTTATATGCAAAACATCACAACCCAAACAAACAAACAAAAAAGTCAGTCACGTCTGGACCCTTCTGGTTTTTTCCAGTTGAAACAGGACTTGGATTTTGTTGGTTATAGATGTAGTTACACAGGGAGTGGATATAAATAACAACAAGTTGCCAAACCCTCCAACATAAATGATCAAAGTCCACGTCTTGGGGAAGACTTTCTCCTCTGGTGACCTTGAGTCTTAGGAATTGGGGGGGCGGGGGGACTTTCCACTGCAGGAGAGGTGATTACGGGGGAGAGGATGGGAGGGAGGCTGGGTGGAAGGTTTACAGTCAACGTTCCAGCCACCAGAGTGAGCAGTCAGTAAAGGAGAGTGGGCCTCTGCATCCATTCACGCCTTGAGAGAAGCCTCAGGGGAGTCGTCACAAAGTCTGACGATGACATTTAAAGCCAGGAGAAGGAATTTATAAAGCACCATCACATCTGCCTCTGTAACAGGGGCTTGGGTTCTGAGAAAGGACTGTTCCTCCAAAGGTTCTTTCCCTCTTCTTTTAGGAGAGATGTAAACCCACAGCAGTGACAGTTCCAGATGGCAGATACTTCTCCTTGTTTCAGCTTCCCTAGGCATGACCCTCTTGCCAGCATTCTGCCGTCATCCTTAATCTACATTCCCAGGAACAGCAGATTGCTGGGTTTGGTCTCCTCATGGCAGGGTCCTCCAGGAGGGCTCATGGAGGAACGCAAGATTTAACTAATGCACTTGTGAGCTTACCAAGTACAAACCCCTGTCTTTACTATTATTGTCATTTTTAATTTTGGTAAAATATACGTAACATAAAATTTACTGTCTTAACCATTTTTTTTAGATTTTATTTATTTATTTGACAGAGATTACAAGCAGAAAGAGAGGCAGGCAGAGAGAGAGAGGAAAGGAAGCAGGCTCCCCGCTGAGCAGAGACCCCCCCCCCCCCACGTGGGGCTCGATCCCAGGACCCTGGGATTATGACCTGAGCCAAAGGCAGACGCTTTAACCCACTGAGCCACCCAGGCACCCCTGTCTTAACCATTTTTAAATGTGTAGTTCAATGGGTAAAGTATATTCACAGTGTTGTGCAACCAACCTTCAGAATTTCTTTATCTTGCAAAACTGAAACTTTATACCCATTAAATAATTGTGTGCCTGAGTGTGTATGTAACGGTGTTTGTGAGTATGTGCCTGTGTGAGTGGGTGTGTGTCTGAGACTGTATGTAAGGGTATTTGTGGTTGTGTGCCTATACGTGAGTGCATTGACTTTGTAAGTGATCGTAATTGTGAGTGTGTGCTCATCTGTGTGAGCATATGTGCAAGGACCAGGGAAGACAGAAGAACTGCCGCAGGGATGGCTCACTGTGTGAACTCTTGGAGGTGGGTTTAGCTTTGGGAGACTCTCCATTGGCTTCCAAGCACCTCCTGAGTTCTGGCTGGACTTAAGGAGACACTAAGAGAGCTCTGTACCCTTTAAAAGACTTTATAAAATATGACAAAAGTTACCTAGAACTAGATCTCTTACAGATAAAAGCCTTCAAACTTGAGGAGAGATTTTATAAAATGTTGATTAACTGGAGACATCCAGACTAGGGGACAGATGCCCTGATGAAACCATAACCAGCCTCACCAGCATACAGCATGGACACATGGCAAGACCTGCTTCCTTTTTTATTCCTTTCCTTACTCTAGTGGCACCCAGACTCTACTGATCACAGAAGCAGAGCAAGACACCCCACATCCACCCATCCTGTTTACCCCACTTTTCAGGAGAAAATGCATTCAGTGATAACAAAGGATTATAAAAAAATGACAATTAAAATAGAAATGTAACGATGCATTTGACCAGCAAAAGTGAAACCCAAGGTAATGCCACAGATTTGTTTCAAATAATGTACTGATTGAAAGAATTGTGGCAATGCAAAAACACCACTAACCCCTGGATAATAGGGAGGCACTACAAACAAGCCCAGAATGCCAATTACCTTTGTGTGCCTGTGTGCAGGCTTGTATGCTTAAATTCAGCAGGAACCTTGCAAGCGTCCCCAAGTGTAATATGCAACTGGAGTTAGAAGCAAGACTTCCTCCCCTGCTACCTGTGTGATGGTGGGCAAGTTACTACCTTAATATCTCTGTACCTCAGTTCCCTCACCTGTAGAGTGTGATCATAATAGTGTTTGGTTCACAGGTAATGCAGGTCAAAGAAGAGGGTATATGTGCAGCCCCTGGCGTGCAGCCCCTGACACACAGCCAACACATTACCAATGGTGGCATGTGTGACCTGAGCAAACCCTTCCCACCCATGATGAATATTTTAACTTTTCCTAATAATTGATATCATCTGTATTCTCATTATCAGGGAAGTGAATATTTAACTTGTTGATAATTTGGGAGGAGATCATAATTAGCATTTACTGAAGGAAAATTCTTCAGGAGTTTGAGGAATTTGATAATTGGCAGGTTGCAGGTGTGCACACAAGGATACAAGTGGGTCTATTTCTGACTGAAATGAATGGAAAACCTTCCAACACAAGTATGCTGTCCAGGGAGCAGGTGTTTGTTACCTAGCAATGGATAACTGGGACATGTTAGTTCAACAAGTATTTATCTAACACCAGCTATTGGTGGGCTGTGTGATGAGTAAGAGAAGGATTTTGGTTGGAGCATGCCAAGCAAGTGGACCAGCTTTTGTGTGGTCTTGGAAGCTGACATCTAAGTTGGATAGAACTCTTCTAAGGGGACTCTGGGGAGGAGTGCCCCAGTCTATGGCAGTCACTATGCCCACAACCCTGTGTTCCCTGTTGTGATCATACAACAGCATCTTCTTCCTGATGAGGTTAAGTAGTAGAACTAGGCAAGCGGGACTGTTCTGAAGGGGAGCAAAAGCAGAGATAAACACTGAAACTTAGAAACTGAAAGAGGACCTTCGAGTAAGGGCAAGCGGGAAATGGAGAGGACGTGATGTTCTGCTGGATCTTCCCAGCAGCAGAAACTTCTGGATAATGATTTATGAATCTCCAAAGCAAGGCAAAGGCCATTGCATAATCACATGTGTGGGTTCCAAGATCTAGCCAAAGAAGGGGGCAAGTTCTCTTTTCTTTGGTGCTCACTCAGCAATTTCTGGAGGGAGGCTTGTAGTGAGGTGCAGTGTCGGTGCAGAGTCCTTCCTGTGAATGTGTTTCTTGTTAGTGCATTTCTGCGATCACAATGGTAACAAGAAGATGTTAAAGTAGCATTTGAAGTATTAGCTGTACCATATGGACATATATCACGATCCACCGAAAATATTTCCCAACCTTATTTTTAACTTAAATAAAAATGGTTTATATATACACACTCATGCAGTCCAGCCACCACGTGGAGGGATCATTTGGAGGGCCACATGGAGAGGTGGTGGTCCTGAGACTACTTGGATGGAAAGAGGAACCTGGCTGTCCCAGTATCCTAACTGCATCCAGCCTTCACCTGTCCCTGACCGTTCACCACCTACAGGAGGCAGCCATCTTGAAAACACATCCTCTGGTCCCAGGCAATCCATCCCAGTGGATGCCACATGGAGCAGACAAGCTACTCTGCTGAGCCCTGCCATTTTAAGCAATCAAATAAAGTTGCTGTTATTTCAGTCCACTAAGCTTTGGGATAGTTTGTTAGTTTGTTACATAGCAATGCATAACTGTGGCACATTAGTTCAACAAGTATTTATCTAACACCTACCACTGGGCTGTGTGATGAATAAGAAATGTCGCCTTTAGGTCATACACTCCAGATGGGTGAGTGTATTAAAAGCTAGGCAAGTATTATGCCTCCATCAGAAAGAATGAATACCCAACTTTTGTAGCAACATGGAACAGGACTGGAAGAGATTATGCTGAGTGAAAGAAGTCAAGCGGAGAGAGTCAATTATCATATGGTCTCACTTATTTGTGGAGCATAACAAATAGCATGGAGGACATGGGGAGTTAGAGAGGAGAAGGGAGTTGAGGGAAATTGGAAAGGGAGGTGAACCACGAGAGACTATGGACTCTGAAAAACAAGCTGAGGGGTTTGAAGTGGCGGGGCAGGTGGGAGGTTGGGGGAACCAGGTGGTGGGTATTAGAGAAGGCACAGATTGTATGGAGCTCTGGGTGTGGTGCAAAAACAATGAATACTGTTATGCTGAAAATAAATAAAAAATAAATTTTAAAAAATTAAAAGTAAAAAAAAAAGAAAGCTAGGCTATTGGAATTTAGTCAACAAGTCTGTTTCAATGATTTTATAGACTTCCAGATTTCATAGACATTTTCTTTTTCACTCCCATAACAAATGTCTTTCACGTGGACCTGATCTGCCCTATAATATATATTCAAAATATGTGTTGATTAATTGATGAATTAAAGTCAGTAGACTATCTGATCGATGAAAGCAATATGGGTTGCTGACAAAAAATAGGAAGTAAGAGCTTTCAGTAAATTATGTATGAAGAGCCGGTTTTACTTTGTTTCTTGCCTTAAACAGTCAGCCACTCATTTAAAGTTGTATTTCCAAGTCAGAGAGCCACATAAAAGGAAGCTCCAAGTAACTGCAAGGGTAAATAATGATTTGTGTTTTATAAAATGCTCCACTCATATATAGTAATCCTTATTTAAGTAATCAGTGCCCAATGCCTCTCTCCATAGCCAGCTGCCCATTTACATTCTAACCTCCCCTCCAGCTTTCTTTGGGCCATTTATCCCATGGTTTTTATGTCCATCCAGTCAAACTTGTTTTAGTCATGAAGAGAGGACTGAGGGAGGCACAGGAGAGCCTAATAGCCCCAGACCTGGGAATCCATTATGCATACCATGGCAGTAACTGCCTGTCCCTCATCTGAGGACATATAGAGAAGGAACCATATACTTCCTGGAGGCTGAGTTTGGAAATATTGTCCCAGACACTTGGTATCCATGAATGGTCAAATAGCCACTCAATACCCTGACCCACTTCTGTCAACTTCTTCCCTCCGCACTCGCACTGCTTTCAACCATATACCCTTGAAAACTTTAGGCAAGATCTCATTTTGAGAGGGAGATGGTGCTACAGGAAAAGAAAAATAAAGTATGTCATAGATGAACACAATCAGGCTAATTCAATCAACTTGAGATTAACATGGCATGATTTCTTTCAAGTCTTTTGTCCCACGAGAGCACTAATTTACATGTTTTCCATAGTATTAAGTTCTTTCTATATATGTGTTTATATGTACATATCTACATATAATTTATTGTTACTGCCCATATTTTTAATTTCCATATGATATAATCCTCTTATCATGTAGGAATTCTATGATATATGTACATATATTTGCACACATAAAAAACATATATGTTTACATATACATAAAACATATATATGTATGTATGTATGTATGTATGTATAATACATATATATATATATGTATTTGTATAGGCATAATGGGTGTCATAGGGTAGAACAGTCTAGAAAAAGATATGGAAATTAGAAATTATTTTGATTTTTAACATTTGCCTCCAAAATGTTTTCTTTCTTTTTTTTTTTTAAAGACTTATTTATTTATTTTAGAAAGAGAGGGTAACAGAGGGGCAGAGGGAGTGGGAGAGAGAATCCCAAGTAGACCACACACAAAGCATGGAGCCCAACACGGGGCTTGAACTCATGACCCTGAGCCAAAACCAAGAGTCAGACACTCAACTGACTTTCCCACCCAGCACCCTGCTTTCAAAATGTCTTCATCTAAAAAGGCAATTGTGGGGCGCCTGGGTGGCTCAGTGGGTTAAAGCCTCTCCCAGGGTCCTGGGATCAAGCCCCACATCGGGCTCTCTGCTCATCAGGAAGCCTGCCTCCTCTTCTCTCTCTCTCTCTCTCTGCCTGCCTCTCTGCCTACTTGTGAACTCTGTCTTTCAAATAAATAAATAAAATCTTTAAAAAAAAAATAAAAAATAAAAAAATAAAAAGGCAATTGTATCTTCTGTCACTCCTTAAATTGGAATCGATTATAGAAAACACAATTGTGATTTATTGCATAATATTAATACCTTCTAGTTGCTGGTATCTTACACCATACAAAGCATTTTCACGACTGCTATTTAAGTCTCCAAACAACCCTCTGCAGTATCTCTGAACACAAATAAGGGAACTGAGGCTTGACAAGGTAAGGGACTTGTTCATAATTGCACAGCTGCAAAGTTACACATATCTGGGACTCTAATGAAAGTTTTGTTGTTTTTTAAGTCAAATTCAGTGTCTCAGCTAAAATACACTTTTGCCAAGCCACTCTCCTTCTCTTAGTCAAAATTTCTCTTTAAACTTACATGCTCCAAGGTCCCTGTAGAGTTGGTCTCCTGTTACTCCTGGAAGACAATTGATTACATGTCCCCAAATCCTCCAAATGGTGACACAGGCAAGTAGGAACCTGCTCAGTGGTTTCTAAGTAGAATAAGTAGGAGACACTAAAGTGAGGCGGCCAGCCTGTACCTAGTGGGTGCCATCACTGTGGGTGGGAGCCCCTGGACACTGCAGGGACTAGACCTGGGTCCCCTCAAGCCTGACTGCAAAGCCCAGAATTCACTGATAACTGAAACTCTTTGCCTCTTGAGTAACATCTCCTGAAGGAATGCAGAAGCGGAATGTGTACCTGAAGGAAGGACTCTACTAGGAAGACGTATGAGAACCGAACTAAACCAAGTCTGCCGCAAGGCAGACCCCAGCACTGACCTTTCACCAACTTCCTTCCTCATTATATTAAAAATGATGCCCAGAGGTGGGTATTTAACATGGTAATGAGACACATGATGCAAAGAAATATGACCTTTAAATGCACGAGGCGCCAAGAAATCTCCACCTCTACACTCTCAAACACTTCTTCTTTCCTACCTCAGTCCCTTTAAAAACTCCCCCAGCCTTTGTTCGGAGAGCCAGCCTGAAGGATCCTTTGCCCTGTGCTCTCTCTTTGTGCTAGAGCACAGGTCCCAGTAAAGCCTTGCCTGAGCTCCCATTTGGCCTCTAGTCAATTTCTATTGCTTAGAATTCCCACAGACCCAAGCTGGTCACGCCTCTACCTTGTCGGTCAACATACTACAGTAAACTATGGCTTTTATTGGACCTCTGAATGGGCCCGGGATTCTTCTAGGTAGTGTAAGGGATTCAGCTGCAAGCAAGAGAGATTGACCTTTTCCTTAAGGGCTGACAGTTAGTGCCGATGCTCACCAATGAAAGAAAAGAGCAATATGTACCATCCATCCTGGACACCTTAACCCAGATACACCTGCCCTCAAGAGCTCCTTCCCATGGCTCAGCTTTATGGAATTGTGTTCATTGTATTCCGGACCACCTTGGTTCCCCAGAGCAGGTTAGAACGAAGCAGTACATCAACCATTACGATCCTTGGCCCAACCCTCACTTGGTTCTTCCCTAAGCTAACAATGCCTTCTAGCACAGGCAGGAAATATGACAGAAGAACTTTCCAGTCTCACAAAGGATAGCGGAAAATGCTTCTGTGGCTGGGACTTGGCGATCAAAGTGCATTGCATGTGTTCATCAGCTGTAATTCAGATGGTTTCTATTTTACTCTGCATTAATTTTTTATGAAATCTCTCTAGGACCCAGGGGACCCATAATTGGCTTTTAGTTCTTTATTCTGCGTGTCCTGTCTAATTGCCGAGATGGTTCCATGATAAGACTCACATTTTAAGGTGGTTTTATATATTTACCAGCCTTCCCATCTGTAGGCAAGCTCCCATTGCTGTGTGGAATGTTAATCAAGTTTTTCTTTTGGTGGCGGGATGGAGGAATTATTGAGCTATTTATATATTTTCTTTTTAATATCCTTTTTTTCCCATCAGTGGCATTATGTACAGAGCATTACCAACAACAAACCTCAGACTCTAATCTTCTGATTTCAGTTTGATTTTTTAAAATATTTTATTCATTTATTTGAGAGAGAGCGAGCAGGGTGAGGGTCAGAGGGAGAAGGAGAAGCTGATTCCCCTGCTGAGTGGGGACCCTGACATGGGGCTCGATCACAGGCCCCCCCAAGATCATGACCTGAGCTGAAGGCAGTCACTTAATGGACTGAGCCACCCAGGCACCCTTTCAGCTTGATTTTTAAAGAGAGTATGAAATCTGTACAGTAGATGCAAGTCCTGTTTCGAAGGAAACTTGCTCTTGGTAGGAAACATGCTCATATGGTTATATGTGCATGATATGAGGCCTGTGGGGCCCGAGGGGGGTCTCCACTCCCCTTCGGAGCAGCAGTCCTGATTTTGTATTAGATTGTCTCTGGATCCCTTAGGGAAACCAGCTAGTGGCTCTCACAGCATGTCCTTGCCCCCTCCCCTTGCACCCCCATTATGAAAGGACCTCATAGACTATCTAGAAAACACTATCCTATAAAAATGAGAAGGGAGGCCTGGAGAGTTGCTTTTTGCCAAGGGTCTCTATGCAAGGCCAGGACTACGATTTCTTTCTCTAATTTCAGATGTTCTTTTCCTTACCAACTTCATATACTTTTTGAAAGCTAAGAAGGAAAAAAGTGGTCATCTGACCATGCTTCCTTAAAGGGAAGCTAACAGAGGTATACCAGACCTGCCACCTGCCGCTGATTTTCTTCCCGTCGTGACTGTGGCTACCCACCTTGGCAGACAGCTTACGGGAGTCCCCTGAAATGCAAGGTCGCATCCTTGACTTCTCCCCTTGGTTTCAACTGTTTGCGAAGTTTAGATTTTGCATTAGGAGTGATGTTTGCGGAGAAAGGGAAAGATTTCATTTTGGGCACTTTTGCCTTGACGGCACTTCTCCCAGTTTCCTGATTGTTTCGTGTGTCGAGGGTACCATGGATCTGTGTGCGAGAGATCCCCTGTCTTATGTGCTGGCAGCTCCAAGCTCCCGAGACTTCATTCACTGGAGTGTGGCTTTTGATGTGGCCCCTGGTTAGAAACCGCACTCTCCATGGTCATTAGCCTCCTTTCTTCTGCAAAACTTCCCATCTAGGAAGCAGCTTCGGCACCACTGTTAAGTCTGAATTTGCTCGTATTTAACTCACTCATCACAGACCATAAAAACCTCTGCTCCTTGAAGTTTCTCAAGTGTGTGAAAGCCGAATGTTGGGGAGGAGCTTCCTTTTAATGTTTATTTTGCCCTGTGTTCTCAGGGCAAAGAGGTATTGTTCAGCGGCATTTGTTCAGTCCTTGAAAGCAGAAGGCAGTGCTTCTATTAGAAGCCTTGGTTCATTCAAAAGGAAGCAATCAATGCGATTCAGCAAGTGGTCTTTGAACACTTCCTGTGACCTAAGAACAATGTGAGAGGCTGTAGGGCCATGCCCCTCAAATACTGGTGTGTCGTAGAAACATCTGGAGAGCTTCTGATTATATAGGTTGGGGCAGGTTCCAATTCATTCACATTTCTAAAAAGTGCCAAGGGATGCTGATGTGGTCTGCGGACCCAACTTTGAATAGCCCTGCTATGAGAGACCTCTTAATGAATTTGTAGGGTTTTGTGGAAAGACAGTCAAATATTCAAATTAAGATAATGAGGCAACACATAATGCAGGACCAAATGATCCAAGTTCCTAAATGCACACCAGAGAGAGGGAATGGCAAGGACCTTCAGGAGGTGATGGGAGCAGTGTGGACCAAACACATCAGACTAGTTGCTACTAGTCTGTGGTAGGAGTTGTGAGGTGGCAGAGTTTTAGAGAAAGGGCATGATAATGGATGTGTGGAGAATAGGGGAAAGCTCTCTGGGAGAGGAAAATAAAAGTGATATGTGGGGCTCCTGGGTGGCTCAGTTGATTGAGCATCTGACTCTGGGTTTTGGCTTAGGTCGTGATCTCATGGGTCATGATCCCATGGGTTGTGAGATTGAGCTCCGGGTCAGCGGGGAGTCTGCTTGAAGATTCTCTCCCTCTGCCCATCCCCTTCTCTTGAGTAAATAAATCTTCTGATTTATTCTGATTCAATCTTCTCTTGAGTAAATAAATTCTCTTGAGTAAAAAAATCTTTTTAAAATGGTGATATTTAATGATATTAAAGGTGATTATTTAATGGGGAATTTGCGCTGAGAGTTGATGGGATTAGATTTGCAGAGCACATAGTGTTTAAAAAGAAGACCACAAACCCAAAATGGCGTCACTTAGGTTAAGGGCCCAGGTCAGTAAACCAAGACTTAATAATACCTAACCTGACTGCAGTCTCACCCCCACACCCCCAGGATGGAACCTTTAACCAACTAACATGGGAATTTTCGATTCAACATAGGAAATTTATTGATAGACCCTTTCCTTCCCCTTAGGAGGAAGACCTTGCCTAAAACAATGGATTCTTTGCTAATAATATATTTTCTTCCTCCCCATCTCTACCTATAAAAACCTTTCCTTTTCTATCACCCTTTAAAGGTTCCTTCCACTTATTTGCTAGATGGGAATGCTGCCAGATTTATGAATTGATTACTAAGGCCAAAAATGTACTTGGTTGAATTTTTGTTATTTAACAGATTTGGTAGCAACAACAGGATTCAAAGTGAACTTCCAGAAGCATTTGGGGACTACAAGAAACACAATCACGGTATCCCTGAACCCTTTGAATTCACTGTGTTTCTTGACATTTCTGAGGGTTGTGGGTGAGTTCCTCTAGGTTCTGAGGAGCTCTGCTCTTTCTTCATCCAATCTCCCAGTTTTAATCAGCTTTCCTTTATAGGGCAGGTCAGGTGGACTGGCAGACATTTATGCCTGGTACCCAATAGAACTAGCATGTTTGTCCAGATCCCAGCTGAGCAAGCCCCTAGACTTTCAGACCACATCTACCTCGGTGGAAAATTCAGCGAGTATCCGCAGGAATCGGTGGTGGTGTGTGCAGACCCTCCCGTGGCCAGAGCACAATCACATTGCTTGGTTACTGCTGACACATGAAGGTGCATGTGTTCACTGAGCTTGTTTTGTGTAGATAAAGGCTATTGCTGGTGAGATCTCAGAGGCCAAAAAGCCACGAAAAATGGTGGGTCTGGGTAGAACATTTAAAGGCTATTAAGGTGGGGGGCACCTGGGTGGCTCAGTGGGTTAAGCCTCTGCCTTCGGCTCAGGTCATGATCTCAGTGTCCTGGGATCAAGCCCTGCATCTCTCTGCTTGGCGGGGAGCCTACCTCCTCCTCTCTCTCTGTCTGCCTCTCTGCTTACTTGTGATCTCTCTGTCAAATAAATAAGTAAAATTTTTATAAAAATAAATAAAAAATAAAGGCTATTAAGGCTAATAGAATGCTTGCTACCTCAAGTGTCAAGGTTAGATTGACACTAGGTCACTACCAACTTCAAGGAAGCTTCCATGCAATGAGGTTCACTATAAACCATGCACAATCCCCCACCCTTCTGCATGTCCCTTTTAGGTAATAGTTCAGCTCTTAGAGAAACTCAAAGGCTTAGCAAATCGGATCCTTAAACTCTATCTAGAGTCAAGCACACCATCTTATTATACACCTGCTTATTTTATGTCTAAGGAATATACATAGTTCCAGAAGTTATTCATTTCTAGCAAAAGCAACAAAAATCCTACTAAGCTTGTTTTGTGTCCTGAGGAACTTGGCTTGGTAACTATCAGGCTGGGGGCCCCAAAATGAGGCCAGATATGTGAGTTGCACCCCACCTGCGGCTAGATACAGCTGAACAGACATGTGGTTTCACTCCATTTGTGACCAAGGTCCTATCAAACGGCTGCCAGCCCTCAAGAGAATTACAGCCTAGCAATGCAGTGGCCCTTACGCGGAATGTTCCAATTAGATCGGATCATTTAAGAAGCGCACTTGAAAGCAAGGATTCCCAAATTAAACAGAATGGGATACCTGTTTTAATCGACATGCTGAAGCTTCCAAAAGGTTTCAAAGTTTCAAAGTAGTTTCACTGCAAAAGGCTAATAAAAAATTAAAGATGTAAAAAAGTACCTAAAACAGAAGGCTATAAGGCCTCCTGCTGTTCCCTTTTCCTTGTGTACTCGTTCTGCTGATCCTCTGTCTCATTTGCACTCTGAAAAGACTACACAACTGAAACCAAAGTCTTCCAAGTTCATGGCCTTCCAGACACCCCCATATCTACCTTAAAGGGCCCTCAAATGGGCTACTCCCAGAGTTGTAGAAATAAAGGGATTTTCTGGGAAATTGCTATTATTTCCTAAAACAGCCCAGGGGGACCTTCGGCAAATAGCAGAGCCTCCAGAGGGGATCCTTGAAAAACTGGCAGAAGCCAGCAGAGTGTGAAAAATCTTAAGAGAATTAGTGCTTCCAGATCTCTCTCTGTAGTGCCCACTGGAGAGAGGAAAATAAAATTTCACCTTGTCCGTTCCTTTTCAAATCCATACCCAGAGATAGCTGTTGTCTTCCTGTTTGCCTTGTTTGTGTAACTGTGTTGGTTCTCTGCCTGCCTGGGATGTGTCAGTTGTTGGTTCCTTTTGCTATCACTGGGAGTGACCCTGAATTTGGAGAAGGTAATAATACCCTTTGCACCCTCTTCAATGACCCCTCTTACACTAGATGGGGGTGTTATTCAATACTGCCAGAAATATTTAAAATTAGAACTATGTACTCAGAGAGAAAGAAGCCAACTGAATAATGTAGTGCATAGGTGGCTTAACCTATGATGTCATTTAAGTTACAACCTAGTTCTTTGGGGAATTAAAAGCAACTGTCCTTATCTTACAAATCTTTACAAAACTAGATATGGAGCTCTAGAGGCAATTCAAATTTCACCTATTCCTTTACCAATCCCAAAACTTTCCCTATTTATTTCAAATGGCTTGCAAATTATTGGCTCCAGGAAACCATTTTGGAAGAACTTCTTCCTCTGCCCATGAAGTCATGTCTTATCACGTCTTTTTTTTTTTTATTTTTAAGATTTTATTTATTTATTTTACAGACAGAGATCACAAGTAGGCAGAGAGGCAGGCAGAGAAAGAGAGGAGGAAGCAGGCTCCCTGCTGAGCAGAGAGCCCGATGCGGGACTCGATCCCAGGACCCTGAGATCATGACCTGAGCCAAAGGCAGAGGCTTTAACCCACTGAGCCACCCAGGCACCCCAAATTATGTCTTTAAAATGTAAACATGGCTCATAATCACCTGAGACTGAAAGGAGAAAAAAAAATAGGGATAGAAACCTTTTAAAATACAAACTGCTAAAAGGGCTCATATGCTCAAACTCTACCACCCTCTCTTTGAGGTTAATTTCAGGGACAAATAAAAATCTTAAAAATCTTTTCTGCAATATTAGTAACTATAATAAGGTCTTCGCATCTGTGTGTTTATGTGTATGTTATCAATCCAAGATATTGTTCTGCCTCTGGATGGTATTGCTAAAATTAACTTGTAAACAAGTTTTATTCAATTGGTTTAAAGACAAGCACTTGTAAGGAGTGAACATTCTAAAACTCTCAAAAAGATAGAAACTAACTCAAATGTTTTTCAAGTTCAGGTGATCTGGGAAAAGAAAGCCAGTGCAAAATTAGAATTTGGTGTTCTCTTCTCTCTGTTAAATAGACAAAAGTTCTTCTTTTCTTTCTTTCTTTCTTTTTTTTTTTTTTTTTCTGTGGTTGGAAGGGGCGATTTATTGTTTGTTAGTGTCTTTTTGCCTGGGAAACACAAAAGGAAGAGTTCAAAGTATTAGTTCTTATTTGATAATGCCTTCCATATAATTAGCATATCAAATAAGAACTAATACTATGTCTTCTTTATGTTGTGTTGTAAGAGTGTGGTACATGTGGCTAAAGTCTATCCCAATTCTATAAAAAATGGCCCCTCATTGCCAGGATTTTGCCATCCTGATATCCTTGTTACATGGCAACAGTCTGCTTGCTCCCCAATCAGAGAAAATCAGAGAAATTAAGATGAGAAAATAATGGCTGAAAATTTGATGAATAGTCCTGGCTATGGGAAGCCCTAGATGGCTACTTGGTTCTTCCCAACCCCTGGCAACTCCCATTTTTAAATTTTGACCTATCTTCACCCACCACGGTACATTTAAGATGACTCAGATTATAAATAACATTGGTGGGGAGACTTCCAGAAAATTGCAAAAATAGTGTACCATTGATGTCTAAACTGTCCCATCCATAATCCTGGAAAAATTGTTTTTGTGCTCAGAGGCTTCAGACATTCTCCTTCTGGACCGTTTGAACTCTTGCAGCTTGGACTTCATTCAACGCCCATTTAGCATGAGTTACCAATATATTTTTTTTAAGTTTTTATTCAAACTCCAGTTAACATACAGTGTGACATTAGTTTCAGGTGTACAATATAGTGACTGAACACTTCCACACATCACCTGGTGCTCATCACAGGTGCCCTCCTTCATCCCCATCACCTGTCACCCATCCCTCTACCCGTCTCCTGCCTGGTAACATCAGTTTGTTCTCTATAGTTAAGAGTTTGTTTCTTGGGGCGCCTGGGTGGCTCAGCGACCTTCGGCTCAAGTCATGATTCCAGGGTCCTGGGATCGAGCCCCACATCGGACTCTCTGCTCGGTGGGGAACCTGCTTCCTCCTCTCTCTCTGCCTGCCTCTCTGCCTACTTGTGTTCTCTGTCAAATAAATAAAATAAAATCTTTAAAAAAAAAAAAAAAGAGTTTGTTTCTTGAGGTGCCTCGGTGGCTCAGTCAGTTAAGCATCTGTCTTTGGCTCAGGTCAGGATCCCAGGGTCCTGGGATGGAGATCCTGGGATCCAGGCCCACACTGGGCTCCCTGCTCAGAAGGGAACCTACTTCTCCATCCCTTTCTGCAGCTCCCATTGCTTGTCTGCTGTCTCTCTCTCTCTCTCTCTCTCTCTCTCTCTCTCGATCTGTGTAAAAAAAAAAAAAAAGATAAAATCTGTTTCTTGGTTTGTAGGGACAAACCAAATTTCACTCTCTCTTTTTCCCCCTTTTCCTATTTTGTTTCTTAAATTCCACATATGAATGAAATCATAGTTTCTGTCTTTTTCTGACTGACTTATTTTACTTAGCATAAGACCCTCTAGTTTCATCCATGCCATTGTCAAAGGCAAGATTTCATTCTTTTATACCTGAGCAGTATTCCATTATATATAATGGAATACTGATATATATATATATATATAAAATGGAATATATATATATAATGGAATAATGTATATATGTTGTATATACATATATATGTACATATACCAAATAATGGAGACAGCCCACATGTTCCTTATCCATTCATCAGTTGATGGACATATATATGTACATCAAATATATGGACAATAATTGTACATATGTACATACATCAAATATATGGACAATAATTGTACATATGTACATATATATGTCCATCAACTGATGAATGGATAAGAAATATGTGGGCTGTCTCCATTATTTGGTATTGTAGATAAAGTTGCTATAAACATTGGGGGGCATGTATTCTTTTGAGTTAGCACTTTTGTATTCTTTGGGTAAATACCCAGTAGTGCAATTGCTGGGTCATCAGGTAGCTCTATTTTTAACTGAGGAACATCCATCCTGTTTTCCAAAGTGACTGCACCAGCATATCATCGCCAACAATTGTTGTTTTTTGTGTTGTTGATTTTAGCCATTCTGACAGGTGTGAGGTGATAGCTCATCACGCTTTTGATTTGTATTCCCCCGATGATTCATGATGTTGAGCATCTTTTCATGTGTCTGTTAGCCTTCTGTATGTCGTCTTTGGAAAAATGTCTGTTCATGTGTTCTTCTCTTTTATTAAATTGGATTATTCATTTTGGGGGTATTGATTTTTAGAAGTTCTTTATGTATTTTGGACACTAACTCTTTATCAGATATGTCATTTATACATATCTTCTTCCACTCCAGAGGCTGCCTTTTAGTTTTGTTGATTGTTTCCTTTGCTGTTCAGAAGCTTTATATTTTAATGAAGTCCCAATAGTTTATTTTTGCTTTTGTTTCCCTTGCCTTAGGAGGCATATCCAGAAAGAAAGGTTATCAATATATTTTTGTTATTTTTCGTATGTTTTCCTGATGGGTTTAAAGCCTTTTCCTGCCACAAGGATAGTGACCTCACAATGGGAAAAAAATGTTAAAAAAAATGTGTTTACCACTTGGGGTTTACCTTCTATAATCTCTGGTGAAAAAATCACCCATTTCACTGGGCAAATCACATGAGCTTTAATAAAAACCTTGCAGATATTTGTATTTCTATCAGTATATAGCCTTCTGTTGATCCCTTGCTGTCTGGTGCTGGTCTAACCAGCTACTCTAAGTCTCTACTGTCTTATGTTAAAGTCTATCACCAACAGGATAAATAAGCCTCCCCAGATCGCAATTCAAAGCATCCTGCTTGTCACAGTGTAGAGTCTATCACTGGGTATTTTGAGAATGTCATCAGAGGAAGACAGCCCTTAAGGTCATCCACAGGGTATAGGTATGGAACCTGCTTCAGATTCTCCCCCACAGCACCTGGGTTAAGTGTTTGATTCTTGGTTTCAGCTCAGGTCCTGATCTCAGGGTTGTGAGATCAAGTCCTACATTGGGCTTCTGGCTGAGCTCAGACTCTGCTTGAGATTCTTTCCCCTCCCACTCTCTCTGCTCCTCCCTCCCCCCCTCTCAAGCCCTGAAATAAATAAATAAATAAATAAATAAATAAATAAATAAATAAATAAATAAAATCTTAAAAAAGAGAGAGAGAGAGGTTCTTTC
Organism: Mustela nigripes; assembly: GCF_022355385.1. NCBI lineage: Eukaryota > Metazoa > Chordata > Mammalia > Carnivora > Mustelidae > Mustela > Mustela nigripes. The sequence goes on from NC_081561.1 coordinate 6,525,140, forward strand.
TCTTTCTCTTTGCCCTTCCCTCATCTTAAAAAAATGATGATTCTTTCAGCAGGGTCTTTCTTTGACTTACTTGATTTGATTGGCTTGGGTATTGGGGATCATGGCTTCAAAGTGCACTCCAAACATTGGGAATTATCCTGTTTATAGTAGCCAGGATAATACCCCTATAGCATTACAACCTCTCAAAATCTTTAAATGCATCTTACAGCCACTAACCACCAGGTAAATGGTCTTTCTTACACCAGAACATTAAAAACAAAACAAAACAAAACAAAACAACCCTCAAACCATGTGCACCTGAAATCATAACCTCTGATTATCACAGAGATTAAGCAAAAATTTCATGATCTGTGAATACCACACAAAGGAACAGCAAGAGCTGTGAAACTACTGAGCATAGCTGAGAGTGGCTCTTAGGCCTTGAATTTTGATCATATCTCTCAGTTAAGCTAAGAGTCTTATCAAAATGGGGAATTGGTAAAAAGAAAACCACAAACCCAAAATGGTGTCACTTAAGTTAAGGCTCCAAGTCAGTAAACCAAAACTTAATACCTAATTTATTTTTTTTCCCCATTAGGCATTCTTTTTTTTTTAATTTTTAATTTTTTATTTTTTATAAACATATATTTTTATCCCCAGGGGTACAGGTCTGTGAATCACCAGGTTTACACACTTCACAGCACTCACCAAAGCACATACCCTCCCCAATGTCCATAATCCCACCCCCTTT
>NC_081561.1:6526269-6548400 GCF_022355385.1 Mustela nigripes
CTATTGGGATTTCATCAAGATCAAAATCTTTTGCACAGCAAAGGAAACAGTTAACAAAACCAAAAGACAACTGACAGAATGGGAGAAGATATTTGCAAATGACATATCAGATAAAGGACTAGTGTCCAGAATCTATAAAGAACTTAGCAAACTCAACACCCAAAGAACAAATAATCCAATCAAGAAATGGGCAGACGACATGAACAGACATTAATACCTAATTTAACTGCAGTTACAACCTCCCAGAAATTGAACCTTTAACTAGTCAACATAGGAATTTCCTGGTCAGTACAGGAAATTTACTAATAGATCCCTTCCATTTCTTTTAGAAGGATGTCCTTGGTCAAACAATGGATTCTTTGCTAATAATTTCCTTTTATTCCCCCCCACCCTTTAACAACCTCTTCTTCCCTGTAGCCTTTTGGAGCTCCCCTTTACTTGCTTGTTAAAGGGGGTGTTGTCTGATTCATACATTGATTAGTAACATCAGATCTTTAAAAGGTAATTCATAGGGGCACCTAGGTAGTTCAGTGGGTTAAGTCTCTGCCTTCGGCTCAGGTCATGATCCTGGAGTCCTGGGATTGAGTTCTGCATCCGGCTCTCTGCTCAATGGGGAGCCTGCTTTCCCCTCTCTGCCTGCCTCACTGCCTACTTATGATCTTTGTCTGTCAAACAAATAAATAATCTAAAAAAATTTAAAAAATAGAATGTAGTTCATTGAATTTTTATTATTTAACAATAGTTTCTGTGAAAATAAACAAAGACCAACCAAATAAGGACAAGAAAAGTCCACTTACTCTGAAGTTGTTAACATTGAGGAAGTCAGACACAGAAAGACTCAAAGGCAGGTAGAGAAGAAAGACAATTTTATAGTGGAATAAAAGGAAGGCTAGCAGGTGTGCCTGTTTGGAGGAAGCAGTACAGAGGCTAAAAAAGTAGGGCATCCTATATGATTTGTTAGGAGTGTCTATTTGATTTTCTTTTGTTAGTCCTCAGTTGGAGGTGGGGACAAAAATGAGAGAGCCTAATATTAATTAGGTCCTGACCATTTAGGGCTGATTGTTATAGTCAGTCACAAAAATTGTTTTGTGTTCTGGATTTTTACTCAAGATGGCAATCAAGCTTCTTGCCAGTTTGACTTACAGCAGGCTGGCTTCCTGGACTGGTTACAGGTATTCAATATTTTACAAATTAAAGATAGGTGGCAGCCCCGCATCAAGTAAATTTCTGGACACCATTCTTCCAACAGCTTGTGCTCACTTTATGTCTCTGTGTCACATTTTGGTAATTCTCACAATATTCCAAACTCTTTCATTATTATTATATTTACTATGATGATCTGTGATCCGTAATCTTTGACACTACTATTATAATATTTTGGGGAGCCAAGCACATCTATATAAGACAGAATTTAATCTACAAATGTGTATGGTCTGCCTTCTCCACCAACTACTGCTCTTGTCTCTCTCCCTATTTCCTGAGACACAACAAAATTGAACTTATGACAGTGAATAGCATTACAGTGGCCCCTAAGTGTTCAAGTGAAAGAAAGAGTTATGCATCCTTCACTTTAAATCAAAGCTAGAAATGATTAAGCTTAGTGAGGAAGACATGTCAAAAGCTGAGAGAGGTCAAAATCTAGGTCTCTAGCATTAAACAGTTAGCCAAGTTGTGAAAGCAAAGGTAAGGTTCTTAAAGGTAATTAAAAGTGCTACTCCAAGGAAAACATGAGTAATAAAAAAGCAACACAGCCCTATTACTGATACAGAGAAAGTTTTAGTGGCCCAGATGGAAGACCAAAGCAACCACAACATCCCCTTATGCCAAAGCCTGTTCCAGAGCAAAGCCCTAACTCTTTCCAATTCTGTGATGGCTGAAAGAGATGAGGAAGCTGTAGAGAAAAGTCTGAAGCTACCAGAGGTGGGTTCATGTGGTTTAAGGCAAGAAGTCATCTCCATGACATCAGAGTGCAAGGTGAGGCAGCAAGTGCTGATGGAGAAGCTTCAAAAATTATACAGACAATCTAGATAAGGTCATTAATGAAAGTAAACAACCGATTTCAATATACTCCAAACAGCCTTCTATTGGAAGAAGCCATCAAAGACTTGCATAGCTAGAGAGATATCAATACCTACCTTAAATGCTTCAAAGGAGAGGCTGAGGGTTAAAGACAGGTAAAGACAGGTTAAAGACAGGTTAAGGGCTAAAGCAGCTGGTAACCTAAAGTTGAAGCCTATGCTCATTTACTAATCCAAAAATCCTGGGGCTCTTAAGAATTATGCTAACTCTGCTCTGCTTGTGCTCTGTAAGTGAAACAACAAAACCCAGAAGACAGCACATCTACTTACATCATGGTTTACTAGATATTTTAAACTCACTGTTGAGACTTACTGCTCAGAAAAAAAAAAAGAGAGAGAGAGAGAGAGAGAGAGAGAGATTCTTTTCAAGATACTCCTCCTGTTCATTGACAATGTACCTGATCACACAAGAACTTTGGTGGATATGTACAATGAGATTAATGTTGTTTTCATACCTGTTAACACAACCCCCTTTCTGTGGTTAATGGATCAAGGAGTCAATTCAACTTTCAAGTAGTATTATTTAAGAAGTACATCTTGTAAGTCTACAGATAGTAATTGCTCTGATGGATCTGGGCAAAGTAAATTGAGAACTTTCTGGAGCAATTTCACCATTTTAGATGACATTCAGAACATTAGCAACTCATGGGAAATGGTCAAAATATCCACATGAGCAGGAGTTTGGAAGAAGTTGATTCCCACTCTCATGAATGACTTTAAGACATCCATAGAAGAAGTAACTGCAGATGTGGTGGAAACAGAAAGAGAACTAGAATTAGAAATGGAGCTTAAAGACGTGACTGAAATGCTGCCATCTCATGATAAAACTTGAACAGATGAGGAGTTGTTTCTTACAGATGAGCAAAGAAACTGGTTTCCTGGGATGGCACTTACTGCTGGTGAAGATTCATGAAGACTGTTGAAATGACAGCAGAGGATTTAGAACATGACATAACCTGGTTGATAAAGCAGAGTCAGGTTTGAAAGGATGGACTCCAATTTTAAAAGAAGTTCTACTGTGGGCAAAATGTTATCAAGCAATGTCATATGCTTTAGAAAAATAGCTCATGAAAGGAAGAGTTAATCAACGTGGCAAATTTCATTGTTGTCTTAGCTGACCCACTTTTAGCAACCACCACCCTGATTAGTCAGCAACCAGCAACATGAAGGCAAGACCCTCCACCAACAAAAAGATTATGTTCCCTGAAAGCTCAGGTGATTGTTTTTGCAATAAAGTATTTTTAAGTAAGGTATGCATGTAATTTTTAAAGACATAATACACACTTAATAAACCACAGTATTGTGTAAACATAACTTATATATGCACTGGGAAATCAAAAAATGAATTTGATTCATTTTATTGCCATATTCACTTTTTTGTGGTGATATGAAACCAAACCTCCAGTATCTTTGAGGTATATGACTATACTGTACATAAGACATTGGTCTCCTTGGTAGGTTGCTGCTGTGTGTGGGTCAGAGCTCTATTGTTATGTGTGGTCTGGACACTGTTTGTTTGTATATTCAGTCTCTCATTTCTGTTTTAGAGAGAGAGATAGGTGCTTTATGGTTTTGTGGGTTGTCTTGATGTCACTTGTCCCTTCATTTTTTTTTCCCCATTCATCTTTTGGGAATGTGGGATTGTTGCCTCGGTCCATTTCACTGGTGAATTTTGAGTATCCCTTTCCTTTTTTCTTGAGTACTCAATAGCCCTTTCTGTGTTCTAATTATTTCATAATGCCTCAGATAGATAATGAGTAAACTTCTGAGGCCAAAGATATTGGTCCAGTGTCTCCTAGGTAAAGCCCAAACCGTGGGCTGCATTGAGGCTCATTGGGTAAAACTATGACTTGTACCACTAAAGAGATGCCAGAGTTGCTGGGGAGGCATGAAGGACTAAAGGTCATAGTTCTCCCCTTGACCTCAAGTGAAAGGACAATTGAAACTTCCTGCAGAAGTTTCCATCTAGAGAGTTTTGCAGATTCTTGTTAGATGCATGTGGCCACAGGCCCCAGTTCCTCTGCTGATGGAGGAAACTGGAAATTCTGCAGGTGGTATCCTTTGTTGCCAAAGCTAACATCCTATAGGCCTGCAAGCCCCAAGCAACTGAGAGAGGTCATCTCTTTTTTTGGCAAGCACTTAAAAAGGCTCCACAGCAGCGGTTCCTAGAAACCATGCTGAGGATTTGTGGGAATACCCTCTGCTCTCACCATCTGCCTGCTGCTTCTTTAGCCTCAGAGTTGGGCTACCAATTTAAATATTCCAGCAGAGATGCTTTCCTTTAGGTTTCTTGACCAGCTCCTTGAGGATGGTCCATAAACTTTTTGCAACCTCCTTGCTCTGCAGATGATTCAACCCTGTTTGTTTTGTTTTGTTTTGTTTTGTTTTCATCTCATTTTGTTTTACTCACTGAAACCTTTGCTGTTGTGGTCCCAGGATGTCTAGTGAGCTGTGAGCACCTAATTACACTCCCTAAGTTAAATCCATGTATTGGACCTTCCTTTCTTTTTTTCCTCTGAGTTATTTGCTGCACTTAAATTTTTTACTCATGGAAAAATTCAACAGGTAAATCTATCACAAATTAAATTAGTTTAGTAAACTAAAATGACCATAAGCACACAATGTAAAATATTTCAGCATTTTAAAAATCCATAGCAAAGATTTAGCATTTGTAATAAACATAGATATTATTAAAATGAATAATACACCTAGAAACTAGGATTTTTCTGTTTTTTAATTAATTTATTTATTTTCAGAAAAACAGTATTCATTATTTTTTCACCACACCCAGTGCTCCATGCAATCCGTGCCCTCTATAATACCCACCACCTGGTACCCCGACCTCCCACCCCCCAGCCACTTCAAACCCCTCAGATTGTTTTTCAGAGTCTATAGTCTCTCATGATTCACCTCCCCTTCCAATTTACCCCAACTCCCTTCTCCTCTCTAACACCCCATGTCCTCCATGCTATCTGTTTTGCTCCACAAATAAGTGAAACCATATGATAATTGACTCTCTCTCTGCTTGATTTATCTCACTCAGCATAATCTCTTCCAGTCCCGTCATGTTGCTACAAAAGTTCGGTATTCATCCTTTCTGATGGAGGCATAATACTCCATAGTGATTTTTCAGTTTTGACTTCAGACATTGAGTATATTTGGGCCTGTGTATTTTTTTCCTCAACATCTCTTATAGCTACTTATGGCCAGGTAATAGCATCCTGGACAATGGGAAATAAATGGAGAAGTGTGTAAAATTTCTGGTGTGAGTCTTTAAAGGTGGGGTATGCCCTTTCTTGTTCTAATGTCTTTCTTGCGCCTGGAATGTGAACATGATGGCTGGAGCTAAAGCGGTATTATGAATCATAAGGCAGAAGGATACTAAGGATAGTGAAAAAAGCAGCAAAGAGCCTAAACTCCTGTGGTTCCTATTCTAGTCCTGGACCAGCTTGTCAAATCCTAAAGTTAGAGTAAAATAAATAGGTGTTCAGTTTAAAGTACTGTTATTTTTATTGCTGTTGTTAATTTTAAATTACTTGCAACCAAACCCGATCCTAATACATACACCAAAAATCATCAACGAGCAAAGAATAAATTTCACATTGTTCTTTAATGGATGGGAAGAACATTTATGCCATACAGGACTGCTCCTGCTTTTGTCACTCTAAATAGACCCAGAAGGATATTCACTGGAGTTGCAAACAGTAACACACCATGCTCACAATCTTGAGTGTTAGAGCTGTATATATACAAGATGAAACAGAAGTCATTATATCCGGCCACTGAAGCTTCCTTTTTTGTTATCACCAAGAATAAAATAATCTCGTGTTGAGTATGGAAGCAGTACTGATATCAGAGTATCGGGAAAGCTTCAGGTTAGAAATAATGGAAACAGGAAACAGACGAATGGATAAGGAAGATGTGGTGCATATACACTATGGAATATTATGCCTCCATCAGAAAGAACGAATACCCAACTTTTGCAGCAACATGGACTGGACTGGAAGAGATTATGCTGAGTGAAATAAGTCAAGCAGAGAGAGTCAATTATCATATGGTTTCACTTATTTGTGGAGCATAACAAAAAGCATGGAGGACATGGGGAGTTAGAGAGAAGGGGGTTGGGGTAAATTGGAAGGGGAGGTGAATAATGAGAGACTGTGGACTCTGAAAAACAATCTGAGGGTTTTGAAGGGGCGGGGGGTGGGAGGTCGGGGTACCAGGTGGTGGGTATTATAGAGGGCACGGATTGCATGGAGCACTGGGTGTGGTGCAAAAATAATGAATACTGTTACGCTGAAAATAAATAAAAAAACAAATTTCGGGGCTCCTGGGTGGCTCAGTGGGTTAAAGCCTCTGCCTTCAGCTCAGGTCATGATCCCAGGGTCCTGGGATCGAGCCCCGCATCGGGCTCTCTGCTCCGTGGAGAGCCTGCTTCCTCCTCTATCTCTCTTTGCCTGCCTCTGTGCCTACTTGTGATCTCTGTCAAATAAATAAATAAAATCTTTAAAAAAAATTCAAATAAATAAATAAATAATGGAAACATGAGTTTTCTTTAAAAAACAAAAACAAAAAGAAAATCTGACCAAACAAACAAATAGAACTGGGTTAACATAAAATATGTGAATGGTAAAAACCAGGCTGTACAGTCTCATTTTCAAATATCCTCAGGAATGAACAACTGATTTAAACATGGTGTGATTTAAGACGACTGCCCTGTTAGGAACCCATACTCAAAACCTGAGAGTCCATGTCTGGCCATCTGAACACATTCAGCTCTTTCTAAAACATGCTTCCAGCCAAATAAAACACACTGGTGAGCGGTCCTATACCTGGACCACCAGTTTGTGCCACTAGTAAATTTTGATCAGCATTTGCTTTGGATTATAGCAATTAGGTTCCATTATTGGGGCAAGACATGATCAGGCATCAAGGGGTTTACAATCAAGATGGATAAATAAACAGAATTTCTATTTGCATGATGATGTTTAGAAACTGAAATGCCTCATGAAGATTAAGAGTTATAATCTGGGAAGGTTACCTTTGAACTAGGTATGAGGTATAGACGCTAACGGAGTGATCCAGATCAGAAACCAAAACCCACATCCTAGGCAGAGAGGGAAGAAAACCCATGTACTAGACAGAGAGGAAAGAAGTGCACGGCCAGGACTGGGATCCAGAGATTTCTAATTTTCAAAACTAGCGTTCAAATCCAAACAGTCTCTTTCTTCCTTTTCAGGTTCATCAAGCTATAATTGACATATAATACTGTGTAAGTTCAATGTGTACAGTGTATAGCCAACAGTCTTTGAAGCATATGACAAAAAAGTAACCTGTATTACATAACACAATCAGGGTTAGGTTCAGGAAGGACAATATGCAGAAAACACACTGATAAGTGGATAGTCATTCTTCCCATACCACTCAAACATACAAGGGTCAAAAATAATGACATAAAGTCAGTATTTATTAACAAACCTTGAGTTAATGACTTACTTGGTTCAAATCCCCTTTAATTTAAATAAGTGATATGATCTTAGAAATTATTAAGAGGATATCTGTTCCCTCCAATTTCTATTTTGATTATTGACAAATGCACATTATTTCATATACTGTGGCTAAGATAGGCTACATATGGTTCAACCCCATATGAAAAATACTGACAATTCAGAAAATTAAAACATTTTCCTCTAATATGCTTTTTTCTAGGCATAACACTGTACCTGAACTAATTACCTAACTAGAAAAAAAACACATAATTTCATTTGGGTTAGTAAAAGAACCAGAATATTAGAAGATACTATGAGAATTGTGTACTGAAAAGAAGATCTAGGAATGAATCACAAATCTTGGACTTTATCTTCACTTGTGAGATAGCTTTACTTGAGTGAAGGGGAAAAGCACATACAAAAATTTGCCAAAGAAGCTCAATATATAGGAATCAACACATTGACATCTAAAAGGAGGAAAGCATGGTTCAATAGCATCAGTTCAATTCCTCGCATCTACATTGTGGGACCGATGGAGAAACAAATTGACATATAAAAGGTCACTGATTTTGATATTCCTAGAATAGAAATGATTCCAACTGGGAGTAAATCCACAAGTCACTGAAGTGTGAAGGGCTAATCCACTTTATCGGTTTCATCAAATATTTAGAAATGGTACAATACTCATCGGAAAGAACTAAAAGGATAAGAAAGGAATTTTTCAGTTCTACAGTTTAAATATGCACAAGCTAAATACTTTATTAAAACACTGGCATTTTTCTTCTATGAAAACAAGAGCCTTCTTTGTCAAATTTGAGACACAGTCAATGGGACTATATATCCAAAAGATATTATATCTTTTCCATACGTCTTTATATGATAACACCAAAATCCCACTTTTTGCATATTTTGCAGAATGGAAGTGGCCCGTGGTCATAGGCCAGTCACTTGGTCTGCTGGCCCAGTGACTGATTTTTTACATTAAGAATTTGATGTTGAAGACTTACATTAAAGATTCAGTTGCTGGCCTGAAACAGAATACCAGTAAGTCTTCCCGCATGCATTGCTTCTTCCCCAAATTGTTTCAGAGATATGGATTTTAAAAAGTCCACTAAACTGTATGTGGTTATTTTTAGAATCATTAAGGATAAAGCCTTCAGTATATGAGGTTGATCACTAGAATAAGAGTTACCTTGGGATCCATCCCAAATACAGTGAAATAATGCATTAAGCAGAAGCTTTAAAATCAGAAACTTCTTCCTAATATTCTTAAAATTCTGCACAGTAAAACTCAAAGAATCCAGCGAGGATAAAATTGGTTCAATAGAATACAAGAGGTTATGACACAAAACAGCAGTCATCACAAATTAATATAGCTTTGCTGATCAGGTACCAATAGTTCTTTTTCAGAACATCGGATGTCCTTTTAAGATTTTATTGATAAGGGGTAAAATAACTACACAAGATGCGACTGTTAAAAGATAATCTATAGTCTCTAAAAAAATTTAAAAGATATCGTAAACAAGTTATAACACATAAACTGCACTTACTTTTCTCCTCAATCCAAGTTACAGTTCCTCCCAGCTATTGGAATCCCTAAGCAATGGGCCAAAAATCAGAATTACATAATTTGTTTCTGTTTTTATTAGTTAAGATGGTGGGAAAATAGGCTGGTGTTGAAAGCACAATAGATTTGAAATAATAATGCCTAAATTAGGGTCACAGCTGGGCCACCTTTGGCTGGGCAGCCTCGGACAATTCACTTTATTTATTTCGTCTTGAGTTCCCTTTCTATAGGTCTGTAGTATGCTGTGGGCAGGTATTTTTTCCCTTTAGGAATTCCTGGAAGGTGAAAAATAAAAATAAAAATAGAAAGGGAATTCCTGGAAGGTTCTGTTGTCCTTTTTTCAGGACGTCTGTTGAAAATACCCCTGATTTCTCCTTCAGGATCCCTCTTATTGGTCCCCAGACCCAAGAGTAATCAGATTCCTCTTTGGTGATTAGTTTGGAAAAGGGTATGCAATTCAAGTTAGGAACATTGAAATCAAGAGCTCTGAGAAAATTCATTCTTATTTCTCTAATAAAACTTCTTTCTTTCTCCAGACCTGGCGGGCTACAGAATGTCAAATCTGAAATGTCATGATCTCTCTGCCCCTCCAGAGGTGACACCAAAGTTTTGAGTAAGTCTAAGTCCAAGGACTGCCAAGAAAAATGGACACAGAACTCAGGATGAAGTTATCACTAAAGCTGACTGTATTCTGCACTTCCAGTTACATAAGTCAATACGTTTCCTATTGCTTTAGCCAATTGGAGTTGGTGCTCTCTGGTTCCTGCCTGCAGACATTAGAAATTTTCATTTCATTGTACTTGAAATATTCATTCATGCTAGTCTTTTCTCTGAACTCAGGCAACATGTTGTGGAAGAAGTATTAAGAATGATTCACCCACAATGTGTCCACTTGGTCTACAGTCTCAGCAGTGGAAAGAATGTAAGCTGTGAGGTTGTTATGTAGGGAAATAGCATTTAATACATATGTCATGAAAAAATAATACTGGCAGCTAACATCTATTGAGTGCTTATTACTTGCCAAAACACACAAAGGAATTGGATGTTGTGAATCAGATGTCACTGTGATTATTCCCATTGATCAAAAAAAGTGAGAAATTAAGTAACTTGCCCAGGAGCATCGATAGGATTCCAGTCAACTCACCCAGTTTCAGGGCCCATGCTCTCCATGTCTCCATTTTTACTTCTATTTATGTGTGTGTGTGTGTGTGTGTGTGTGTGTGTGTGTGTGTATGTGCCTGTTTCTTACTGATTTAAGTTATTTGTACAAATAGCACAGGAGGATACCTGCTCCATGCAGTGGAAGTCCAGTGGACACAGCAGTGTTTCTGTCCTCACTATTGGTTAACAGAGGCCTCTACACTATAGTCCTCCTGGGAGCCTGGGCACCTCTGGGAGCCAGAGCCAGAGTGGCAGCTTGGGCTTTGAGCCCTACCATAGGCCTTTGGCCAGCAGAGGCTGAGACCCTTGGCAATGTGATACAAGCAGGTGTATTAAGCTTGGGGTGAATGATGTAGGAATGTTGATGGAATGGGTGGCTTCCCCCTTTTGGGAGCTTGGGCTTGACCTCATTGTGCTTGACCAGGGCCTGGACAGCCTCAGCACATGCACTCATGACCTTACTGTTGTTGGCCTTCCTCTTCTTCAGGCCTTTCTTGTTGTGCATCTTGGCAAAGTGCATATTCCTCAGGAACTTGGGGTCTATCCCCTTAACAAATTCCCATCTTTGTGACTGGGGTTTCTTGATGCTGTTTCTGTGCCATTTTCATGACCAGTTGTGTGTAGTATAGTTCTTGGCCTTGATCATGTCTATACCAAAGTTATAGTTCCTGAGTACCTAAGTTCAGTAATTTTTTATTTCAGCTACTTCAGATGTTTTCTAGCTCAGAGTTACTCAAAATGTGGTCTGGGTCCAGGTACAAGTCTGCAAACCATCTGTAGTATTATATTCAGCTGATTTTTTTTTTAATGGTAAGGCTTTCCTAGTGAAGAAAGCATGCATTCTATCTGAATAAAGGTCTGTCTTACTAAAAAAATAAGTTGTTAACATTTCACCAACAGTAAATATTTAGGATGGTGTGCTAGTTCAGTTCATTACCTTAAAGGAAAGTCTTTTACTATATGAGACTCACATATATAGAATTTGTACAATGGTGAACAACTTTTTCTTGCTATTCCTTTCAAGTTGATACCAACTCATAAAGAACCTATTTGGATTATCCCCTTCTTTCTCTGATATGGCTTCCCCTTCACTCCTCACTTCACCACCTGAAACACTCCTCAGTGCATCCTCTCCTCTGCTTCCCTTTCCCAGGCTCCAGATCCATCCTAGGTGAGACTCACCAGGTCTCCGATGTTCTGAGCATTGCTTTTGGCTCCAAGGTTGGGTCCTTACTGTGCTTTGAGGGAGGAGGCCTGAGGACTTTCAGATTCCTGAAAATATCTGCAGAAAAAAATATCTGCAGAGGAATATCTGCAGAAAAAAATAAAACACATGAAAACCATCCCTTTTAGCCAATATTGGTCACTTCCTATGGAATAGTTTCAGGTGTTATTTTGTTAATTAAGAACATCCTGTTCTTCCCCAAAGGAAAGAGGAGATGATGAGTAGGAATAAAAATTTTACCCTACCAAACATACGCCCTCTGGTTCTGTTCATTTTTTCCTCACATGTTGAGTAATATGGAAAATGATATCCTCCTTGAGTGGCATTTGGGACCTACTGGTCTTGATCAAGCACTCCTCTGTCAGACACTCATGCAAAATTGATCTTTCATGAACACAGCATGGACAGGGTAAGAGGAGAACATAATGGATCTTAAAATGAAGAAAAGACATTTGCCTTCCTCACTCTTTAGGGTTTCTGACTCTGAGGTCAATTGCTCTCTGGTGAATCCATCAGTGGAATGAAAAATTTTGTATATTTGTACATTTTTTATGGAGAAAGAGTCTGTGACTCCAGGTAGTTTACTGACACATTCCTGATCTCTTTGCCCAGTGAAGAGAGACCAACTACATGGTTAGCATACTTTTCTTCTCCCACTTATGCGTGGATATATGTGTGTGTGTGTGTGTCTTATTTTTATACATATAATTTGTCTTATTTTTATAAAAATGTCATTACATATGTATGATCACTTTTTATGAAAATAAGACAAAATAATAAACAAATTTGTGTGACATAACCATGAAAATCTATGCCATGATTTCAGACTATGCTCATACCTTTTCCAGTCATCTCATAAATACCCTTCACCCCTAATGGAGAAAAAAGTAAATGTATGTCTTATTCTATGTGAGTCAGTAAAGGAAGGTGACAGATTTGGATTTCATTTGGAGTTGGCTACATGGAGAGGACAAGTAACTTGAAATAAAATAAAGCTTAAAGACAATGCCAATTTGGAATTTAGCTTTTTCTGTCATAAGACAATTTGGAGATCTTCAGGGAATGAAGTTTTTTTTCTACAAAGTGAAAGAAATATCTTACTTTTTCAGTAATAATGGACACATTGTCACATATCTGTTGTTAACTTTCAACTTTTACTTTTCTTCTCCTTTGGAACTTAAATCACTTATGAAAATATAGTAATATAGACCTTTATTTGAATTTTGCAAACAAAAAAGAAAATTAGCTAGTTCTACATTCAACCATACTTTTAAGAAAGAAAGAGGAAAAGTATGTAACAAATCTTAATTGAATTAAAAACCACACTATTTTTGTAGATGTGATTTTAGGTAATTGTCATTAAAGATTTTTATATTCATTTGGAAAGTTTTGTATCTTAATAAAGACTTTTGCAAATAAGCACATTGGATTAAACACCAATTGACTCATAAATTAAGCCCTAAATAGTTAAAAATATATGCTTTCCCTGCTGTGAGTCTTAGATACTAAAGACTCAACAAAGTCACTCTGAATGCTTCTCAATGGTCACCCCTGACATTTTCTGACATGTTTCCCAGAACTCAGGGACCAAGGAACATCTGGTACCACATTTATGATTTATCATTACATAAACCAAAGATGCTGAGAGTGCATACATGAAAGAAGCAGACTGTAAGCAAATTTAGTTTCAATAATAATCAGTCTTTGATTTGTGCTGTCAACTTTTCAAAGAACTTGCATAAACAAATAACATGAACTCACATTTAAACATCAATTTATCACCTCCAGAACCCCTTTACATGCATGATTTCATTTGTCTTTCATAAGAAGTCTGTAGAATTGGTGGGCCAGAGACATACCCACATTCTTCAGATGAGAAAATCCAGATGAGAAAACCAAGAACTCATATTCACATTCTTCAGCTGAAGGGATCTGACTGGGTCACACAACCAGCAAGAAGTAATGTTACAAGTTCTCCAGTACTCTTTTCACCATACCTTGATGTAACTTTAATTTAATGCCTCCTGTTGATCTTACAATTATTTTCCAGTTAATTTCCAGATATCCAGGTGATAATATAATAAATATCATAATTATATCAATATGATAATTATACTGTTGTCTCAGGTTGAGTAGTAGTTTCTTTGAGTAGCCACTGCCGGATTCCAAAGAAAAAGGAGTCAGGTATGATTTGAGCTTTCTGGATACACTATGTTCTTAGACCCTAAGGACAAAACAAAACAAAACAAAAACCAGCGCAAGACAAAACAAAGCAAAACAAAACCAAAAAAAAAAAAAAAAAAAAGGAAGCTTTTAAGAGTGGGGAATGTGGAGAGGAGCACTGAATGGTAGAGTCTAAGATCAGCTGGGAGTGGACCCATACCCACCTAATTATGTGGCCTTGATAAAATCACTAGAGATTGGTGCTAGTTTTGTGGACAAGGCAACCAAATAGTGGTAGGGAAAATTCCTCATACAGTGCTCTTAAAAATCTGTTTTCTGAATGAGAAAGAAATAACTAAATCTCTCAGAGAAATAAAACAGAAAAGTAGAATTGGGATTTATGGCTCCAAGACCTGCACTTGCCTTAACATCCTCAGTGATTTTGTTGAATGCAATGACCTTTAAAAGTCCCCTCCATCTTTCAAATTCTGAATCTATATTGGTATTATTTAGAGGTTCACTAACAAATCAATACAATCTCCCAGGTGACTTCATTCTCCTATGGTTCTTTGACAACAATTTGAAATTTAAACTAGTCAATTGTGACCTATCTCAAAGGGCCATTATTGTTCTGTAGTAGTAGCTTGCTATTGTTGTCAGTGTTGCTATTGTTACTATATTGGTTTTATGTTTCACTAATCGTTTACTGATATCTGGTTTAAATTTTATATTGCACCAAATCATGTATCTTGAAAGACTACTCATACCTTTTCTGTTTTTCTGCTACCCATATACAACATCATCTGGCAATAAGAATAACATATTTTTAATCAAGGAAGTCTATTCTGACAAGTTAACATTTCAATACAGTTTCCTATAAAATAAAAAAATAAAATAAATTAAAAAATCCTTTTTATAGGAAAGTGTATTGAAATGCTCATGGGAAGCAATGAAATTAAACATAGGAAGCAATGAATATAGTCTCCAATATGAAACATAATTAAATATTTTGTTTTGTCCCAAATTTAGGGAATTGGCAGTCTCTTTTTCTTCAAATTTTTTTTTATGACTCCTTCTTTCCTTTCCTTTAGAGATTTCAATTGTGTGCATGTTAGGACTTTGAATATTACTCCACTGAGGCTCTGTTCATTTCCCCCCAATCTGTTTTCTCTCTGGTCTTTAGACTCAATGATTTCTATTAACCTGTTTCTGTTGCTCTCTTTCTTATGCTATCTTCAATCCATTGTTAAATTCATCAGTGAATTTTCACTTCAGGAAACTTATTTATTTAACAAAATTTCCATTCGTTTTTTTTTTTAATTTAAATTCAAGTTAGTTAACACATAGTGTAGTGGTTTCAGGAATAAAATTTTGTGATTTATCACTTACATATAACACCCAGCACTCATCACAGCAAGTGCCTTCTTAATGTCCATCACCCATTTAGTCCATCCCCCATCCACCTCCCCTCCAGCAACCCTCAGTTTGTTCTCTGTAGTTAAGGGTCTCTCATGATTTACCTCTCTCTCAGTTTCTATCTTATTTTATTTTTTATTCCTTTCTCCTGTGTTTATCTCGTTTGTTTCTTAAATTCCACGTATGAGTGAAATCATATGGTATTTGTCTTTTTCTGACTTACTTTGCTTAGCACAATACACTCTAGTTCCATTCACATCATTGCAAATGGCAATATTTTACTCTTTCTTGATGCCTGAGTAACATTCTAGTGTGTGTGTGTGTGTGTGTGTGTACCACATCTTTATCTATTGATCCATCAATGGACATTTGGGGTCTTTCCATAATTTGACTATTGTTGATAGTGTTTACTATAAACACTGTGATTAATGTGCCCTTCAAATAAGCATTTTTGTATCCTTTGGGTAAATACCTAGCAGTGCAATTGCTGGGTTATAGGGTAGTTCTGTTTTAGCTTTTTGAGGAATCTGCATCCTGTTTTCCACAGTGACTGTACCAGTTTGCATTCCCACCAACCGTGCAAGAGGGTTCCCTTTTCTCCACATCCTCTCCAACATCTGCTATTTGCTGAGTTGCTAATTTCAGCCATTCTGGCAGGTATGAGGTGGTATTTCATTTTGGTTTTGATTTGTATTTCCCTGATAATAAGTGATACTGAGCATTTTTTCACGTTTGTTAGCCATCCGAATGTCTTTTTGGAGAAATTTCTGTCCAGTCTTCTGCCTAATTTTAATTGTATAATTTATTTTTTCTAGTTAATCATATGAGTTCTTTATAGTTCCAGATACTAGCTCTTTCTTTACTATATCATTTGAACATATCTTCTCCTATTCTATAGGCTGCCTTTTAGTTTTGTAGTGCCCTTTGCTGTGCAGAAGCTTTTTATATTGATGAAGTCCCCATAGTTCATTTTTGCTTCTGTTTCCCTTGCCTCAGGAAGCATAGCTAGAAAAATGTTGTTATGGCCAATGGTAGAGAAATTACTGCCTATACTCTCTTCTCTCTCTTCTCTGATTTTTATGGTTTCATGTTCACATTTAGGTCCTTTATCCATTGGAGTTTATTTTTGTGTATGTTTTAAGAAAGTGGTCCAATTTTATTCTTTTAGATGTAGCTGTCTAGTTTTCCCACCATTTGTTGAAGAAATTCTTGATCTATCTTTCCATTCTGACTGATAGCCTTGCTAGATAGAGTATTCTCAGTTGCAGGTTTTTTTCTTTCAGCACTTTGAATATACCATGCCATTTTCTTCTACCTGGCAAAGTTTCTGCTGAAAAATCAATAGATGGCCTTATGGGGTTTCCCTTGAATGTAACTGTTTTCTTCTCTCTTGCTGCTTTTAAAAATCTCTCTTCATCACTCCCTTTGGTTATGTGTCTTGTTATGGACTTCATTCTGATTTTGATGGAAGCTCTGTGTACTTCCTGGATTGGGATTTCTGTTTCCTTCCCCAGATACAGGAAGTTTTCAGCTATCATTTATTCCTATAAATTTTCTGCCCCCCTTTTGTGTCTCTTCTACTGGTATCCCTATAATGTAAATGTTATTATGCTGGCTAGTATTGCTGAGTTTCCTACATCTATTTTCATTTTTTTTAATTACTTTCTCTCTGCTGTTCAGATTGATTGCTTTCCATTACTCTCTCTCTCAGGTCACTGATCTTCCACTGTTCTTTCACTTCCTCTAGCTTATTATGTATTCCCTCTAGTGTATTTTAAATTTCAGTTATTGAACTCTTCATCTCTGATTGTTTCTTTTTTACATTTTCTATCTCTTTGTTAAGGGTTTGACTGAGGTCCTCTACTTTTTTTCTCAATTCCAATGAGTATCTTTATGATCATTACTTTATATTCTCTATCAGGTGTATTGCTTATTTCCATTTCCTTGAGGTGCCTTGTTGTTATTTTGTCCAGTTCTTTCATTTGGAATATATTCCTCTTTTTATTTTGTCTAAGACTCCATGCCTATTTCTATGTGTTAAGAAAGCCAGTTATGCCTCCTGCTTCTGAAAATAGTGACCCTATGAAGAAGAGATTCTGTAATGTCCTGAAAAGCAATGTCCTTTATCCACTAGCACCTGGCCCTTTTGGAGTGCCTCCTATGTATATTTTGTGCATCCTACTATTCTGACTGAGCTGTGTTTGCCTTCAGTCCAGTCATCTGCAATGACTCTCTTTGCATGCCTGGGCAGAGCTTAGTCCCTGTGTTGTTAATAGGCCAGTCTGGGGCCACACTGGGCTTGAGTTGAATCAGACTAGGCATTTTCCAAAGATGCAGTAGCACCAAACTGCAGGGCATTTTCCCTTTGTTGTGCCCTGAGAAGCTTCTGTTGGTGGGTGGGAACTATAGGCCGACTAGTTGTTTGCCCCCAGCCCACTGCTAGAGCCTTAGTCTGATGGTTGTACATGGTTATCTTTCCCTCTCCATGGGGCAGGAGTCACTTTGGAGTGGTGCTGGTCCCTCTCAGGGCTGCTTACTCACTACCAAGCTTGTGGCACTGCTTTGGATAGGCTTTAGCCAAGAACATATTGATGGGGTAGAGTAAATGGTGTTAGCAAGGTTTTTGCTGATCCACTGCAGGATGGGACCTGCAGTCACTGGAACCCAGGCAGGCAAGGTTGGAAGGGGCAAACTGCAGAAGCACATGGGGGTAGGGCAGTAGGCAACAGTGTTAACAAGTTTTGGTGGGACTGCTGTTGGAAGAGACATGAAGCATAGGCCTGGCTCAGGGCAGGGTCAGGTCCACAGAAGAACGTGGGGACAGGGAACACCATTAGTAAGTTAGGTAGTTAGTGTTGGCACTGTGCTGGTTCCTGAAGGTGTCCAGGTGTTTATGCTGGGGAAAGAAATGGCATCCATCAACTCCTTGTTCATGGAGGTCTCCCAAATCCCTGCCCTCCAGCACATGTTCTAAGATTATTTAACAAATTTCCCTCCCATAGACCCCAGCCATGTGTTATGTTTTAAAACTATTGCTTCTAAGCTGTATCTCTGTTGTGCTGTTGGTTCTGTTGTCTCTTTGAGGAGAGTGAGGATTCAGTTTTTTCTTGCCCTCCTAGCTCTCCGAGAGCCAAGCTTGATGATTTTTAAAGTTCCAGGTGTTAAGCTCTGCTGATTATAAAAACTCACAGGATTCATCCCCTTTGATTTCCGAAGTCAAATATTACGAGAATTTGTCTCTCCAATATGGGTCCCCTATGTGGACTCCATGGTGTGTCTGTTTCTCTCCCTTCTCCATGCCTGTGCCATCCATCCCTCATGTCAATAGTTCCACTGGTCCATTTTGCTCCCAACCAACTCTCTGCCCTTCCTAACCTTTTAAATATGGCCTCTTCTATACATTTAGCTGTGGAGGGACTGTTCTTCTAGTCTTTAGGTCATTTGGGGACATTATTTACACTACTGTGGGTGTTATTTAGTTTTAACCATGAGACAAGGTGAGCTTAGGGTCCTCCTACCCTTCCATTTTCCCCAGAAGTCTCACAAGTTACTTTTATGAAAGGTTTTTGGCTGGCATACAGTCATTAAGAATTGCAATTAACCTGCACTTACTTTTGCTGGAAATCAAGTAGTTTTTCTGTTATCAAAGCAAGGAAGAATGTAGAATCTCCGTGGAAAGGAATTTATACTTCTAAGAATTACTACTCCAGAAACTGATACAATTTAAACTACTGAACTTGACAGATTATGTAAAGTGTTCTCATCTAACCATTATGTCATTTCATATAAAATATGGATGTGCAATATTTAGAACTAAAGATTTTAGTCTTCTATCATGTAGCCAAGGCCCTATTATCTCCAAACCTGAAGCAGAGGTCCAAAGCAGAGATTTGCTTCAACATGTAACTAAACAAGGAATCTTCAAATCATAGCATAGACCCTGTGGGAGGCTGTTGTTTATTGTGTCCCTGTGCAGGGATAGTCACGATGGAAATTTCCAGAGTCTTAGTCATCATACCAAGAATAATCCATGAAAACACATATTCTGCATACCTGAGGCTTGCATCTCAAATTCCTATTTGGTTTTCTATCCTGGGAAACTAAGCTAAATAGTAGGTAAGCCTCAAAAACTATATTTACCCCCATCATCCTAAGGCATAGATTGGAAGCTGACCAAATAGTCTGTTCCTTGATCCTCTTCTTGAAACTGTACCTTGGGCTTGCCTTCTGGATCTATATTTCCTACTGTAGAGAAAGAAGAGTATGGAAAGATAAGAGCAGTGATGGAAAATGAGCCCTTCTTCCTCAAACTAGTGACCAGCTGGCCTAAGTTCTTACACCAATTTCGCTTTATCTGGGTACCACTTTAATTTAGTTTCCAAGTATAATGATACTTTAAAGAGCCATGTAGGATGGTGGTATCACATCAACTATATGGGCAGAAATGGAGGGGAGAAGAGACATGTAGAGATATCATCACTATTGTCCAGAAATTATGTCCTATAAGATACAGTTGGGATAGATGGTGCCAATGACCAAAGACCAGTAGGAATCCTACATCTCATAGAAACCTGTGTCATATGCTCATGACTATATGTCAGGTAATTGATACCTAGATGGTGAATAAGCTCCATCTATGGGGAGAAAGAAAGGTGAAGAAAGAGGGAAAACCTATAAATCCACTGAGAGCTCACCAAAAATAAACTGAATTTATTTTGGAACACTCCATCTCAATTTGAATTGACTATATTGTGTGGGTTTTTTTTTCCCCATTAATGAAAACTGAAGTCTCCTTAGCTCAGTAATAGAGAATATTTGTCTGAAAGTGAAATGAATCCCCCTAAACAATCAACATTTTTGAGTGCACATAGGGGTACTGTGCTTAAAATAGCCTCATAAAGCAAATTTTTCTGAAGTAGATAACTGAAAAAAGAAAGTGTAGGGTCATGAAGAATGAATATTTTTCACTTTAATAGATTATCTATGCAATGGAAATGGCCATGAAAATAACCACACTGACTTATATTCCAACAGCACTGTATCAGAATATTGGTTTCCAAAAACAAAAAAAGAATACTGGTTTACCCATAAGTTCATCAGAACATATTATCAAACTTAAATTGATTTTAAATCTGAGCAAATTGTAATAGGTTTAATTAAACTATTATATTTCTTCTATGAATTTATATTAATATTCTATCCATAGCTAACCATTTATTATTGGTTGTTTGTATTTTACTTTCTAGTCAGTGTAACTCTGTATTTATTGTAGTTATTAATTCCTTAACTGTTATTTATGTTCATCTAATTATAATTTGTCATTTAACTTTTAAAGAGCCTTTTTAATAGAGGAGATATTAATTTTATGGGTTTAGATATATAAATCTTTTCTGTTTTATTTTAAAGGCCTTCATTATTTGTGTTACAAAAGATTCTCTAATAATTTATAATTTTGATTTTAACATTTAAGACTTTCCATTTGAAATTTTTTAATTAATTAATTTATTTATTTTTATTTTCAGCATAACAGTATTCCTTGTTTTTACACCACACCCAGTGCTCCATGCAATCCGTGCCCTCTCTAATACCCACCACCTGGTTCCCCCAACCTCCCACCCAAGGCCACTTCAAGCCCCTCAGATTGTTTTTCAGAATCCAATTTACTTTGGCTATGGTGTGAGATAGAATTTTTTTCACCAAATGTATAGACAAGTGCCCCAAAATAATTTGTTAAATTTTTTTCTTCTTTCTCTCCTGATTTGAAGTGACACTGTTCTCACACACCCAATTTCCAGATAGATATGTGGCTGTGCTTTTATCCAATGTTTTGTTTTTCTTTTCCATTTATTTCTATCATGCCACATGAGTCATTCTCATTGTTCTTCTCTCCTAAAATTATTGTAGTTATTTCTGTTCATTTACTTTCATGGGTGATTTTGTTTAAGCATCTAGGTGATTTTTATATTCTTATTTATATTTTCTCTATTTTCAAAAAATTACTGTGTACAATTTTTATAAGCTAAAAATGTAGGTTTTATATCTTTTTTTTTATAAGGGATATGATACTTTAAATACAAAATAAAGAAAACACTTCTGGATATGGCTTTGCTTTCTTTAATCACCTGGTTTGATGCACATGCCTGATGCTAATTTCAGGGGCTTTCTTTTGTTTTAACAACTTCTATACCAGTGATGTAAAAGATAATACTCAGGGCAATTGCAAGACAGCATAGCATAGTGGGAAGCACTTGAGTTTTGATAAACAAGACCTAGGATCTAGTTTATTTGATAATGGATAAGCCAAATGGACTTTTTTTTTTATTTCCCTTTAAGCTGTATGTATGAATGTATGCATTTTTAGTGAAGTAGAATTGACATATAACATATTAGTTTCAGGTATACACAGAAATGATTTGGTATTTTTATACATTGCAAATGATCACCACAATAAGTCTAGTTAACATCTATCACCATACATAGTTACCATTTTCTTATGATAAGTACTTTTAAGATTTACTCTTTTAGCAACTTCTGAATATACAATATAGTATTTTCAACTATAGTCACCAGGCTGTACATTATATTACCATGACTTAGATTGTAACTTTTGACTCCTCTTGCCTATTTTACCCTTTGCCCCAGGAACCACAAATTTGTTTTCTGTATCTATGAGCTCGGTTTTTTGGTATTTTTTTGTTTCATTTTATTTATTTATTTTTTTAGTTTTAACAGATAAATGAGAATATATGGTATTTATCTTCCTCTGTCTGACTTATTTCATTTAATATAATACCTTCAAAATCCACTCATGTTTTTACAAAGTTGAAGATTTTTTTTTCTTTTTTTCTTTTTTTTAAAGATTTTATTTATTTATTTGACAGAGAGAGATCACAAGTAGGCAGAGAGGCAGGCAGAGAGAGAGGAAGGGAAACAGGCCCCCTGCTGAGCAGAGAGCCCGATGCGGGACTCAATCCCAGGACCCTGAGATCATGACCTGAGCCAAAGGCAGCGGCTTAACCCACTGAGCCACCA
>NC_081561.1:6548500-6627655 GCF_022355385.1 Mustela nigripes
TTTTTTTCTTTTTTTTAAAGATTTTATTTATTTATTTGACAGAGAGAGATCACAAGTAGGCAGAGAGGCAGGCAGAGAGAGAGGAAGGGAAACAGGCCCCCTGCTGAGCAGAGAGCCCGATGCGGGACTCAATCCCAGGACCCTGAGATCATGACCTGAGCCAAAGGCAGCGGCTTAACCCACTGAGCCACCCAGGCGCCCTGAAGATTTTTTTCTTTTTTATGGCTGACTGGTATTCCATTTTGTGGAATTCCAAATTTCTTATCCATTCATCCATCAATGGACACTTGGGTTACTTTCATATCTTGGTTATTTTAAATAATCCTGCACTGAACATGGACTGCATAGGTTTTCAAATTACAATGGATCCTTGAAAAAACATCCCTTGAACAGCTGAAAATCCATGTATAACTTTTAACCACCATTGCCTATATTAACTAATAATAGCCTGCTATTGACCACTGATAACACAATTGTTTACCACATATCTTGTATAAGCATTATACACTGTATTCCTTTTATTCTTCAATTTTTTATTTAAATCCTAGTTTGTGCAATGTTGGCTCCAAGAGTAGAATTTTATTATTAAAATAAATTAAACTAAAGAAAAGAAATGTTATTAAGAAAATCAGAAAGAAGAGGAAATACATTTACAATACTAAAAAAAAAAAAAAAAATCTGTGTAAGGCCCCCACACAGTTCAAACATGTTTGTTCAAGACCAGCTGTAACGTTCTATTTTCTTTGGATGAAAATAGAAATGAAATTGTTAGATCATATCGTAGTTTTATTTTGCATTCTTTTGAGGAACCCCCCATACTGTTTAACATAGTGGCTGCACCAGTTTACATTCCTACTGCAACGTGATAGGGTTCATTTTTCTTCACATCCTTGTCAACACCTGTTTCTTGTGTTTTTGAAGATAGCCATTCTAACAAGTGGGAGATAATATCTCGTGGTTTTGGTTGGCTTTTCCCTGATAATTAGAGATGTTAAGCATTTTTTCATCTTCCTAGTGTTCACCTGTATGTCTTTGGGTAAATATTTAGATCCTCTGACCATTTTTGTTTGTTTACTTGTTTTGTTTTGTTTAGTGTGTGTGTGACTTGAAGGGTTGGGGGGTGGAGGAGAGGGAGAGAGAGAGAGAATCTTTTTTTTTTTTTTTTATTGACAGAGAGAGGGATCACAAGTAGGCAGAGAGGCAGGCAGAGAGAGGGGGGAAAGCAGGCTCTCCACTGAGCGGGGAGCCCGATGTGGGGCTCAATTTCAGGACCCTGAGATCATGACCTGAGCTGAAGGCAGAGACTTAACCCACTGAGCCACCCAGGTGCCCCAGAGAGAGAGAGAATCTTAAGCAGGCTCCAACACCTAGCACAGAGCTCGACCTGGGGCTGATCTCACCATCCAGAGATGATAACCCAAGCTGAAACCAAGAACTGGATGCTTAATGGACTGAGCCATCCAGGTGCCTCTGACCATTCTTAATCAGATGAGGATGATGATGATGATGATGATTTTGTTGTTGAGTTTTATGAATTTGTTGTATATTTTGGCTATTTGCCCCTTATCAAATACATAATTTCCAAACATATTCTCTCAATCTATAGATTGCCTTTTCATTTTGTTGATGGTTTAATTTCCTGGACAGAGACTTTTAGGTGAATGTAGTCCCATTTGTTTATTTTTACTTTATTACCTTTGTGTTGGGAGTCAGATCCAAAAAGTCATTGCCAAGACTGATGTCAAGATGCCTACCATCTATTTTTTTCCTAGGAGTTTTATGGTTTTAGGTCTTATGTTCAAGTCTTTAATCCATTTTGATTATTTTTGTGTAAATGCAAATGCTTGTCTAGTTTTATTCTTTTATATGTGGCTGTACTCTCCTTATAGTATATTCTTCTCTACTTTGTCATAAATTAATAGGGCATAATATGCATGGGTTTCTATCTGGGCTTTTTGTTTTGTTCCTTGGATTTATGTGTCTGCTTTTTGTATCAATAGAATTGCTTTGATTACTATATATTTGTAATATTTTTTGAAATAAGGGAGTGCAATAACTCCAACTTAGTTTACTCAAGATTATTTGACTATTCTGGGTCTTTTGTGGTTCCACACACATTTTAGGAGTGTATGTGTCTTATTTCTCTGAAAAATGTCATTGAAATTTTGATAGGGATTGCATCCAATCTGCAGATTGGATACTTTGATTATAATTCTTCCAATCTATGAACATGAAATAGCTTTCCATTTATTCATGCTTTCTTCAATTTCTTTCACTAGTCTCTCATAGTTTTCAATGTACAGATCTTTTACTTCTTTAAATGTATTAAATATTTTTGATGTAACTGTGAATACATTGTTTTCTTAATTTCTCTTTCTGATAATTATTAGTATATAAAAATGCAACAGCTTTTTGTGTATTAACTTTATATGCTGATACTTTACTTAATATATTTATTAGTTTTAACATTTGGGGGGGGTTAAGTCTTTAGGGTTCTTCTATACATATCATGTCATCTGCAAAAAGTGATAGTTTTACTTCTTCCTTTCCAATTTGGATGTCTTTCATTTCTTTTTCTTGCCTAATTGTTCTGACTGACACTTCCAATATTATATTCGATAGTAGTAGTGAAAGTGGTCATCTTTATCTTGTTCCTGACTTTAGAGGAAAATCTCTCAGCTTTAGCTGAGGACTTGTTATACATGGTCCTTGTTATGCTGACATATGGTTCCCTCTATACCCATGCTTTAAAAGTTTCCTTTTTACCATAAATGAGTGTTGAATTTTGTCAAGTGCTTTTTATGTATCTATTGGGATGACTATATAATTGTTATCCCTCATTTTGTTAATGTGGTATATCACATTGGTTGGTTTGCAGATATTGAACTATCCTTACACCCTTGGAGTAAATCTTACTTGATCATGGTATATGATGCTTTTATGTATTATTGAATTCAGTTTGTTAATTTTTTATGGAAAATTTTTGCATTTCTCTTAAGGAATATTATAGTTATCTTTCCTTGCAGTGCTCTTATCTGGTTTTCATTTCAGGGTAATTCTGGTCTCCTAAAACAAGTTTAAAAGCTATCTCTTCTCTTCTATTTTTTTTTTGAAAAATATTTTCCTAGGTTTTTCAACAATGCATTTTTTTTTTTTTTACCTGAAATACAGTTGACACACCATATTACATTACATTAGTTTCAGGTGTACAACAGTGATTCAACACGTCTACAGATAATGCTATGCTCACCACAGGTAGAGCTACCATCTGTCACTGTACAGCACTATTACAACACCATTGACTATATTCTCTATGCTGTACGTTTTATTCTCATGACTTATTCATTACATAACTGGAAGTCTGTATCTCCCACTTCCCTTCATCCATTTAGTCCATCTCCTCACTCTTGTCCCTTCTGGAAAACATCAGTTTGTTCTCTGTATTTTGGGGTTCCTCTCTGCTTTTTGTTTGTTTATTCAATTGTTTGTTTTTAAAGTTCCACACATAAATGAAATTATATGGTATTTGTCTTTCTCTCTGGCTTATTTCACTTAGCTTCATACTTTCTAGATCCATCCATGGTATCACAAATGGCAAGATCTCACCCTATGTATATATGTATTTATTCATTCATTCATTCATCATTATTTTTAAAATTCCATTTTAATTAACATACAATATTATATTAGTCAGGTGGAAAATATAGTGATTCATCAATTCTATACATTACTCAGGGCTCATCATGATAAGTGTGTTCTTAATCACTTTCACCTATTTCACCCAACCCCCACCCACCTCCCCCCTGCTAACCATCAGTTTGTTCTCTATAGTTAAGAGTCTATTTCTTGTCTGTACTGTTATTTGCAAATATCTTCTCCCATTCCGTGGGTTGCCTCTTTGTTTTCTTGACTGTTTCCTTTGCTGTGCAGAAGCTTTTGATTTTGATGAAGTCCCAAAAGTTCATCTTCGCTTTTGTTTCCTTTGCCTTTGGAGACATATCTTGAAAGAAGTTGCTGTGGCTGATATCGAAGAGATTACTGCCTATGTTCTCCTCTAGGATTCTGATGGATTCCTATCTCACGTTGAGATCTTTTATCCATTTTGAGTTTATCTTTGTGTACGGTGTAAGAGAATGGTTGAGTTTTATTCTTCTACATATAGCTGCCCAGTTTTCCCAGCACCATTTATTGAAGAGATTGTCCTTTTTCCACTGTATATTTTTTCCTGCTTTGTCGAAGATTATTTGACCATAGAGTTGAGGGTTCATATCTTGGCTCTCTACTCTGTTCCACTGGTCTATGTGTCAGTTTTTGTGCCAGTACCATGCTGTCTTGGTGATCACAGTTTTGTAGTAAAGCTTGAAATCAGGTAACGTGATGCCCCCAGGTTTATTTTTGTTTTTCAACATTTCCTTAGCGATTCGGGGTCTCTTCTGATTCCATACAAATTTTTGGATTATTTGCTCCAGCTCTTTGAAGAATACCAGTGGAATTTTGATAGGAAGAGCAATAAAAGTATAGATTGCTCTAGGCGGTATAGACATTTTAACAATGTTTATTCTTCTGATCCAAGAGCTTGGAATGGTCTTCCATCTTTTTGTGTCTTCTTCAATTTCTTTCATGAGGGTTCTGTAGTTCCTTGAGTACAGATCCTTTACCTCTTTGGTTAGGTTTATTCCCAGGTATCTTATTGTTCTTGGTGCTATAGTAAATGGAATCGATTCTCTAATTTCCCTTTCTGTATTTTCATTGTTAGTGTATAAGAAAGCCACTGATTTCTGTACACTGACTTTGTATCCTGTCACGTTGCTGAATTGTTGTATGAGTTCTAGTAGCTTGGGGGTGGAGTCTTTTGGGTTTTCCATATAAAGAATCACGTCATCTGCAAAGAGAGAGAGTTTGACTTCTTCATTACCGATTTGGATACCTTTTATTTCTCTTTGTTGTCTGATTGCTGTTGCTAAGGACTTCTAATACTATGTTGAATAAGAGTGGTGAGAATGGGCATCCTTGTCGTGTTCCTGATCTCAACGGGAAGGCTGCAAGCTTTTTCCCATTGAGGATGGTATTTGATGTGGGTCTTTCATAGATAGATTTTATGAAGTTCAGGAATGTTCCCTCTATCCCTATACTTTGAAACATTTTAATCAGGAATGGATGCTGGATTTTGTCAAATGCTTTTTCTGCATCAATTGAGAGGACCATGTGGTTCTTCTCTCTTCTCTTATTAATTTGTTCTATCACATTGATAGATGGATTGATTGCTGTTGGATCCGGTTTGCTAGGATCTTGTTAAGAATCTTAGCATCCATATTCATCAGTGATATTGGTCTGAAATTCTCCTTTTTGGTAGGGTCTTTGTCCGGTTTGGGGATCAGGGTAATGCTGGCTTCATAGAAAGAGTCAGGAAATTTTCCTTCTGCTTCAATTTTTTGAAACAGCTTCAGGAGAATAGGTGTTATTTCTTCTTTGAAAGTTTGGTAGAATTCTCCGGGGAATCCATCAGGTCCTGGGCTCTTGTTTTTTGGGAGGTTTTTGATCACTGCTTCAACCTCGTTACTAGATATTGGTTTATTCAGGTTGTCAATTTCTTCCTGATTCAATTTTGGGAGACTATAATTTTCCAGGAATGCATCCATTTCATCTAGGTTGCTTAGCTTATTGGCATATAACTGTTGATAATAACTTCTGATGATTGTTTCTACTTCCTTGGTTCATTGTGATCTCTCCCTTTTCATTCATAATTTTACATATTTGAGCTTTCTCTCTTTTCTTTTGGATTAGTGTCGCCAATGGTTTATCGATGTAAAAGGTTGATATCCAGGATCTATAATGAACTCCTCAAACTCAACACACACAAAACAGACAATCATATCAAAAAATGGGCAGAAGATATGGACAGACACTTCTCCAATAAAGACATACAAATGGCTATCAGACACATGAAAAAATATTCATCATCACTAGCCATCAGGGAGATTCAAATTAAAACTACATTGAGATATCACCTTACACCAGTTAGAATGGCCAAAATTAGCAAGACAGGAAACAACATGTGTTGGAGGGGATGTGGAGAAAGGGGAACCCTCTTCCACTGTTGGTGGGAATGCAAGTTGGTGCAGCCTCTTTGGAGAACAGTGTGGAGATTCCTCAAGAAATTAAAAATAGAACTTCCCTATGACCCTGCCATTGCACTACTGGGTATTTACCCCAAAGATACAGATGTAGTGAAAAGAAGGGCCATCTGTACCCCAATGTTTATAGCAGCAATGGCCACGGTCACCAAACTGTGGAAAGAACCAAGATGCCCTTCAACGAACAAGTGGATAAGGAAGATGTGGTCCATATACACTATGGAGTATTATGCCTCCATCAGAAAGGCTGGGTATTTACCCCAAGGATACAGATGTAGTGAAAAGAAGGGCCATCTGTACCCCAATGTTTATAGCAGCAATGGCCACAGTCGCCAAACTATGGAAAGAACCAAGATGCCCTTCAACGAACGAATGGATAAGGAAGGTGTGGTCCATATACACTAAGGAGTATTATGCCTCCATCAGAAAGGATGAATACCCAACTTTTGTAGCAACATGGAGGGGACTGGAAGAGATTATGCTGAGTGAAATAAGTCAAGTAGAGAGAGTTAATTATCATATGGTTTCACTTATTTGTGGAGCATAACAAATAGCATGGAGGACATGGGGATTTAGAGAGGAGAAGGGAGTTGGGAGTAATTGGAAAGAGAGATGAACCATGAGAGACTATGGACTCTGAAAACAATCAGAGGGTTTTGAAGGGGCAGGGGTGGGAGGTCGGGGTATCAGGTGGTAGGGTTTATAGAGGACATGGATTGCATGGAGCACTGGGTGTGGTGCAAAAATAATGAATACTGTTATACTGAAACTAAAAAATAAATTTAAAAAATAAATTTAAATAAGTGTCTATTTCTTGGTTACTCTCTCTCTCTTCCTTTGCTTGTTTATTTTTTTTTCTTAAATTCCACACATAATTGAAATCACATGGTATTTGTCTTTCTCTGACTTCTTTCATTTAGCATTTTGTCCTCTAGCTCCATCCATATTGTTGCAAATGGGAAGATTTCATTCTTTTTATTGCAGAATAATTTTCCCTTGGATATGTATACCATACCTTCTTTTTCCATTCATCTCTCAATGGACACTTGGGCTGCTTTCATATCTTGGTTATTATAAATAATGCCTCAATACACAAGGTAAAAATGTTTGGGAGAGATTGCTATTAATTCTTTGAATGTTTGGTAGAATTCACAAGAGAAGCTGTTTAGTCATGGACTTTTGTTTTTTGGGAGGTTTTTGATTAATGATTCAATCTCCTTGGAAGTAATCAATCTATTCAGGGTTTTTTTGTTTGTTTTCATGACTCAATATTAGAAGGTTGTATGTTTCTAGGAATTTATGCATTTCTTTTAGGTTGTCAAATGTGTCAACGTATAACTATTTATAGTAGTCTCTTATGATCCTTTGCATTTCTGTGCTATTCATTGTAACATCTCTTTTTTTTCCTTTGGCCTTATGTGAACCTTCTCTTTTTTCTTGGTTTGTCAATTTTATTTGTCTTTACAAAGGACCATCTTAGTTTCATTGGAATTTTCTATTGTCTTTTTAGTCTCTATTTCATTTATTTCTAGTCTGATCAATGTTTTTTTCTTTCTTCTACAAACTTTCGGGGTTTGCTCCTCTTTGGTTAGGAAGCTGTTTTTCTCTCCCTCAATTCTGAATGTTAACTTTGCTTGGTAGAGTATTCTTAGTTGGACTTTTTAAATTTTCTTTCAGCACTCTGAATATATTGTGCCTTTTTTTTCTTCTGGCCTATAAAATTTCTGCTGAAAAATCTGCTGATATTCCCTTGTACACAACAAGTTGTTTTTCTCTTGCTCCTTTTAAGAACCTCTATTTGTCTTCAACTTTTGACCACTCAATTATAACGTGTCTTGGTGTGGATCTATTTATGTTCATCTTCACTGGAACTGGGAGACCAAGGTGTGTCCCCTGAGTGACTGCTACAAAAACTGTGGCACGAGATGTGCATGAAAGTGCCTCTCTGAGAGGTTACTGGCACTGTGGAGCATGGTAAAGAGAGAATGTGAAGATGATACACCTCACTGACACTAAAGGAAAGAAAAGATGGTGGCTGCCAGATTAAACAAGCCTGCACTAAGGAAAGCATCAAGATGGTGCCTATATGTTGGCAGGTAAAGATGGTATTCATCAGAAAAAAAAATGGTGCCTACCTGATTTAGCAAGGTAGAGGGAGAACATAAAAATGCTGTCCATCAGTGCCTCCATTTCCAGAGAGATATCCCAATAGGCCCCTTCCCCTCTGGTGAATGCTTTTAGATGAACAAATACATATATTTCACATAGAATCTGGAAACTTTTCAAACTGCTGCTTTTGCACTCAGCTGTAGGATGAATAAGTACACATGAGTCCTTTAAGAGTCCTTCTCTGTTCACTAAAGCCTTTTGCATCTTATAGATGGAACCCTGTGAATTTCAAAGCCACATGCTATGGGGGCTCATCTTTCAGGTGCAGGCTGAGATGCCTGATGTGGGGTATGAACATTTTGCTTCTCAGAGAGAAGCTCCAAATGGTGAGTTCCCTCCCATTGTGAATTGCCATGCAGAGGGAAGGGTTTATGACAAAACCACATGTCAGCCTCTCCTACCCACACTGATGTCACCCTTTTCTTCTTCGTGATGTGAAGGAGTTGTTCAGCTACTTTTCAGATCTTTTTCAGAGGAAATTTTTCCATATGTCCTTATAGATTCATTGAGTCACTAGGAAGAGGAGAGTTCCGATTATTACTACATTGCTACCTTGAAACAACTCCCCAGATGATTTTTCTAAAACAACTAACCACTTTCCATGAAATATCCTGCTTCTATGTTAACTAATGTTACATTGATTATATATTGATTTTGGAAAAATAGCTGTCTTTAAAATATTGAGTAGTCCCTTAAACAAATATAAAATAAACAAAATGCAAATCCTTGCATTTGTTAAGATTTTTTTCTATATTTCATTAAACTTTATACTTTTTTGATAAAAATTTCTTATTAGGATTATTTCTAAGGATTTTTTTGCTTCCTCAATTTTATTATTTTTATTATCAGTGATTAATTTATTTTTATTTTATTTAATTTAAATTCAATGAATTAACATATAGTGTATTATGTGTTTCAGGGGTACAAGTCTGTGATTCATCAGTATTATATAATATCCAATGCCCATTACAACATATACCCTCCCAATGTCCATGACCCAGTTGCCCCATCCCTCCACCCATCTCCCCTCCAGCAATCCTCAGTTTGTTTCCTATGATTAAGAGTGTCTTATGGTTTATCTCCCTTTCTGGTTTTGTGTTGTCAACAAAACCAAAAGACAACCAAAAGAATGGGAGAAAATATTTATAAATGACATATCAAATAAAGGGCTAGTATTCAAAATCTATAAAGAATTTATCAAACTCAACACCAAAAGAACAAATAATCCAATCAAGAAATGGGCAGAAGACATGAACAGATATTTCTCAGGATTTCATTGTTTTTTTTTTTAATTTCTATAATAAATTACTCTTTCTCTTTACACGGTCAGTTGATTGTTGGTTATAGCAAACATACTTATTTTTTAATACTGTTCTTATAAGTGATTGATTACTTTGCTAATTCTTTCATTAGGTCAGATCATTTATCAGTTGGCTTTCATACCTTTTATATTTTCAAATATGCTGGCTTACTGTTTGGGGAAAAAAACAGCTAAATTTCTTTATCTTTCTTCCAATATTTAAAATTTATATTTTTTCTTGTTTTATTGCATTGTCCAGAATCTCCAGAACAATGTTGAATAATAGCAATAGTAATGGGAATCCTTTTCTTATTAGAATAAGGTTCAAGAAGCAGAAATTTAGCATCAGTAGGTATGAAAATCTTATACTGTTGTTTCATATTACTAAGTTCTCATCTGAAAATATTTGTAGCAAACCTCACTTCAACCAGTAGTATATGAACGTACCTGTCTAATTAATCCTTAGGCCACATTTTGCATCTGGTAATTGTTAGAATTGAGTCCAATAATCTAAACAATGATCTGATGTTGAAAAGACTATAAAGACATAAAGCATATCTAGCAGCTAGCACATCTTTTTAAATATATTGATCCAAAGTCTATCTTAATTTTGGAATACGCTACTAGCAAAATATATCTTTCACTGTGGTAGATAAATACACTCACTCTCAAAATGGCCTAAAGCGCATCTCTTTCTAACACAAAATGTACTTTGACAATTACTACTCTTGACCAGTAGTTGCTATACTTGCTATCATTTTTGACAGTGCATTTTTTTGCATTTGCATCAGCTCAGTTTATGAAATTTGTGAATTTCATATTTACTGAACTTTTTAAAATATTCTTAATTTATTTTATTTATTTTCTATTTTTTATTATGTTAGTCATCATACTGAACACTTTAAACTTTTCATCAAGTTTGAAATAACTGATAATAGTAACTGGCTTTGAATAACTTTGAATGGCTGGCATGGCTAAACATTGCTGCAGACTACAAAAGGACCTGTTCTGTACAATGCTTGCAGATGTCTACTAAATGGACATGCCTGAATATTTCATCATTGTAGCCCCTGCTCTACCACAGGAGTCAGATTTGCTGGATTATAAATGGAATAATATTTCTCATTTGCTTCTGTCTCTGCCCTAACTTAGGTGAAAGATTTAAAAACAAAAATATACCTTCTGGACACTGCTTTTTCCATGATCTCTGCCCATTTTAATCCCAAGGATCACCCATTTTTTAAAAGTTTATTTATTTTTTATTTATTTTCAGCATAACAGTATTCATTATTTTTGCACCACACCCAGTGCTCCATGCAATCCATGCCCTCTCTAATACCCATCACCTGGTTCCCCCAACCTCCCACCCACCCTGCCACTTCAAACCCCTCAGATTGTTTTTCAGAGTCCATAGTCTCTCATGGTTCACCTCCCCTTCCAATTTACCCCAACTCCCTTCTCCTCTCCTAACTCCCCTA
Organism: Mustela nigripes; assembly: GCF_022355385.1. Classification (NCBI taxonomy): domain Eukaryota; kingdom Metazoa; phylum Chordata; class Mammalia; order Carnivora; family Mustelidae; genus Mustela; species Mustela nigripes. The sequence goes on from NC_081561.1 coordinate 6,559,582, forward strand.
GTCCTCCATGCTATTTGTTATGCTCCACAAATAAGTGAAACCATATGATAATTGACTCTCTCTGCTTGACTAATTTCACTCAGCATAATCTCTTCCAGTCCCATCCATGTTGCTACAAAAGTTGGGTATTCATCCTTTCTGATGGAGGCATAATACTCCATAGTATATATGACCTTCCTTATCCATTCGTCCATTGAAGGGCTTCTTGGTTCTTTCCACAGTTTGGCGACCGTGGCCATTGCTGCTATAAACATTGGGGTACAGATGGCTTACACCAGTTAGAATGGCCAAAATTAGCAAGACAGGAAACAACATGTGTTGGAGGGGATGTGGAGAAAGGGGAACCCTCTTACACTGTTGGTGGGAATGCAAGTTGGTACAGCCTCTTTGGAGAACAGTGTGGAGATTCCTCAAGAAATTAAAAATAGAACTTCCCTATGACCCTGCAATTGCACTACTGGGTATTTACCCCAAAGATACAGATGTAGTGAAAAGGGTTACCCATTTTTAAGAATCAAGAGCTGGATTCATATGGGTTCTTTTCACTCTAATGGGGGTTGGGTCTTAAAAAGTTCGGAGCTGACAGAGTCAGAATTTAAAAAGCAATGAGTCATTACTGGACATAGTGTTAATCCTCAAGTATGTTTACACCCACTTGTACTCCAGGAAAGCTCCAATCAAGTGCCTTTTGGACCCAGTAAGATAAAGAAGTGTGTACAGTGCATATTACTAATTTTGATCTTTTGGGTTATTGAATCATCTTCTTATAATTGCTTCTCTTCTATTTCCACACATCTATGTTGCATTCACCTAGGACACAGTTAGCTCAGAGTAGTTCTTGTAAAAATAAAGAGCTGTTCAGTGAGGCCCTGTTGGCTCTTGCTTGTTTTATTACTGTCAGCAGCACAGCATTAAAAAAGACTATTTAGCAAAGTACCCAAGATCTTTAAATGATTGCTCAACTAGCTCATCAAGATGATCCAACAGAGTCTCATGGAGTCAACTAACTATCTTTGCATGTTCCTTTCTTTATTATTTGTTAGGTCATTTAAAAAGGAACAGCTGCACAGACAAGCCCCCAATAGCAGCAGCTATGAAATGATAAAAGTGAAAAAATAGTAACTGTATAGGGGAGAAATCTGGCAGACACCTCTTTAATCAAAAGATCAAAGTAAATACAATAATGGAAGAAATCAACATCCTGTGCCTCTTGACATGATACACTGAGAGCCCAACATCATTTTTGAAGTATTGCTGCCCCAAATGCACAACCTGAATTTCCTTGTGAGGAAACACCAAACAAACCCAAATTGAAGGACATTCTACAAAAACACCTGGTCCATTCTTCAAAAATGTCAAGGTCATAAAAATCAAGCAAAGACTGAGGAAACAACTATTCCAGATTTAAAAAAGACTAAAAAGCTGAATATAATACATGACTTGAAATTTTCTTTCATTATAAAGCAAAACATTAGGATAGTTTGCAAAACAGGAAAGTCTATAGATTAGAGTGGATGATGAAATTGCATCAGTGTTACCTTGTTGATTGTAATATTTGTCCTGAAATTATATAAAAGAATGTCTTTGTTTTACAAGCACAGAATCACCTGACCACTTACAACTATAAGGAAAAATGGAAAATTCAGCATATATGCAAGGATGAATGGGCTGGTTACAAATCAGGGTTGCACTACCCAAGAAGTGGAAGAGAATAGAATCAAATTAGTGGTCTTAGTCAGGAAGAACAAGTTTTTAGGAAACTTGACTGAAAGAAAGACAAGGTCACAGAAAAGGAATACTTATTTTAAGACTATTACAGGTGATCTCATGAATGAAAATGAAACTACACCCTGGAGTGGCCTCACATGGTATGTAATGGAAAGGTCAGGGGTTGAGCTTCCTCTCTATCCTGCTCTCTCATAGGTCGCACAATCTCCTATACCTCAACTTTCACTCTCCTTTTCTTCTACCTACCTGCCTCACCTATGATTCCAAATGACATTCCCAGTCCCCAAGTCTATATTACATGGCAGGTCCAGCTTTTACTATCAACTCTCCATGCCTATTAAATCCTCATTTACATCTGATTACTCCCACTCATACTTTTGTGAAAGGACAGAAGTTGACCGGAACCTACATGAAGTGCTCTAGGACAGGTGTTCATCCCAGTCTAACCATAGGTGGCTTAACAGAGAAGAGACAATGTCACATGGTCTCCTGGATTCTCAAATAGGGTTACAGTCAGAGATTCCCCCAGAAGAATAAATAGTCTGGGGGAGAAATGATTGTGACCTCTAATACAGTACGTCAGATAGACAACAAATAGGAATATACTTCAGAATATTTCCCACCTGGAAAAAAAAAAAAAAAGAGAGAACAAAATGGAGATGTAGTGGCCCATTTATTTCCAGAAGTAAACAAACAAACAAAAACAAAACAACCCAAAGATCTGCTAAGATTCATCTTGAGAATAGCAAATCAAGTAGCCAAAGTGGAAATGTACAGTAAACATGACAAGAGAAAGTTACTGTCAATAAAAACCATTATTGGCCTTTTTCAAAGACTTTTCCCCAAGAGCATATATATAGATTGGACTGGGCACAGGAGGGTCAACAGGCAGTAAATGCAGGCAATCTGCAGTCAGATGAAAAGAGAACTGAAACCTGAAAACGGCCCCCCAACGCCCAATAAGCTCCCTGCCTTTATTTGAATCTTTTTCCTAGACTCAGAAGGTCTTGGCAAATCTGGCAGCTGTCACAAAATACCATCTGTCCTAAGAAAACGGGTGCAGAGGTGGCTGTAACCCAGGGGATTTTCCAAACGCTGTCAGCATGCATTTTTTTGCTGGTAGAGGAGCACAGTCAACTCCCTGACAAGACAGTAAAAACCCTACAGAGCAAATCCTGGAAGCTGTGTTCACATGGGACCGGATGCAGGTTCGGGTGCATGGAAGAAGGGGAAAGTGAGGAGGAGGTCCCTGAAGGCTGCACATTCAAGAGAGGCTAAGAGAGAAAGTGGGAGTGGCACTGGGGACCATATAAAGTAGGTAAAGTGCTGGTCCTCTGAGAATCTGTCAGTATCTGAGCAAGTGTGTGGGTTCATCAGTATCGCCTGTAACTGTAGCCTGCAGTCTAGACCCGGTTCCTAACTTGACGCCATGTTAACATTTCAACGCTGTAAGCACATCAGCTGACGGATTCGAAACTGTCCTCATGAGTTCTCTTTAGGAAAGTTAGCCAAACGGGGCACGTGGGTGGCTCAGTGGGTTAAGCCTCTGCCTTCAGCTCAGGTCATGATCTCAGGGTCCTGGGCTCGAGCCCTCCATCGGGCTCTCTGCTTAAGGAGCCTGCTTTCCCCTCTCTCTCTGCCTGCCTCTCTGCCTACTTGTGATCTCTTTCTCTGTCAAATAAATAAAATCTTAAAAAAAAAGAAAGAAGAAAGAAAGAAAGAAGGAAGGAAGGAAGGAAGGAAGGAAGGAAAGAAAGAAAGTAAGTAAGTTAGCCACTCATGTGAAAGGAACTCTTTGGGTCCTGTTCTGCCATCATTGGTAAGAGGAGGTTTTCTCGGAGTTGCTGGGGGAAGCCAGCTCCCTGCATTTAGGACAACCCCCAGGTGCTGGTTCTTTTAGGTGCCCAGGCAGATATTTGGTTCTGGCGTCTAGACTTCTCAGAAGACTCAGAGCACGGCAATTGCTATTTATCGCCCAACAAAATTGTGGCTATGGGTCCTGTTTGCTTTGTGACCACCCCCTAATGTTTTGTTTTGTTTTGTTTCTTTTTTTTTTTTTTTTTTTTGCTGTTACAATTTATTTATTTATTTATTTATTTTTCTTTTTTTTATATAATTTTTTATTTTTTATAAACATATATTTTTATCCCTAGGGGTACAGGTCTGTGAATACCAAGTGTGTTTTGTTTCTTTTAACAAAGCCCCTGGTCATTGTTCTGAGCCAGTGCTAAGATGAGAGCAAACTCTCTGGGGAATACTTCAAGGCCTGCTGTCCATGCAGGAGAGTGTCCCCAAACACGCAGCAATAGTCCGACTTAACCAGGTGTTTAGGAGGAACCTGGGAGAGGCCTCTGAAAACTAGAACCCTAGCAAGGCAAGAGCCAAATGCAGGCAGATGAGAAAAGCACAGAAATAGTTGCAAAGGAAACACACACACACACACACACACTTTTTGATTCCACAGTTAACCCCACACAGAAGCAGCTGTTTGTCAGTACTTGAGCCTCACTCATACCAGACAGCATGAAATACATTTCTGGAAAGGTGTCTGAGCCACGGGTGGAATATCGATCCCCCCTTAATGATGAAGGATTTGCAGATTCCTTAAGTGTCAGAGTCACAGGGCTTTCCTGCCTGGAAGGGGCTGCTTTGACCTCTGGGATTAGGAGCACGGCCCTTGGCAGAAGCCACAGAAGCCGTTCATTTGCTGGAAAGGAAGACAAAGGCTAAGCCACAGCCTGGTTTCACTTTGCGTGGTACATCCTGAAACCTAGCAGGTATGTGCCAGGCTGGGAAGGAGGTTGGCTGTGCCCTGCCTGTGGCATATGCTTACGTTCTACCAGAGTTTGAGGCATTTGGTCTTCATGTCTAGGTATGTGTTTTGCCCTTTCTTATCTTTGGCTCTGTCTACCATGTGGTTCTTGGGGCTTTTTTATAGACAGTCAAGAAACCAAAATGCATAAGAATGTAGGAATCTCCCTAGTGACACTTGGTTATGGGTCTCATTAAAATAATTTATACATACATGTTTATATCTTTTATTTAATTAACAAACACTTATATACCAATTCCTATGTACACTTACACACCGGCTACCATGTTTAAAACACTCTTTCAAGACCTTTGCAAATAAGAATTCATTTAATCTTCAAGACAACTTCAGCACTGCTGTTCCTTTTCTTAGCGCCACTATATAGATGGGAAAACTGAGGCGCAAGCAGGTTAAGTTACATGTTCAAGGTTACACAACTTACATGTGATGAATCCTGTGTTCAAAGAAACCCCCCGACTACAGAGTCTTTGCATTACTGTTACATTCTTCCAATTTGTCCCTACACCAGCTCTGCTTGCTCTCAGCTGGACAAGGACCTGTGAGGGAGAGTTTGAGAACACTGAGTCACTTCACAAGTCTGATGGTAATAGGATTTTTACATGGGTATTTTTTCCAGGCTATGAACTCTTTAGGATGATTTGGGGGGGTGTGTACATCTACATTCCTGATCATTGAAATTCAACTTTGCAAAAATTCAGACATTGAATAAGAAGAATTCTAGATGATGAATTTGTTAACACTGCAAACAATTGTTAACAGTGGTGCAATTCATACAAAAGTGTGTAAAGTGAGGAGTCTGCTTTCACAAAATTTCAGTTAAACTACACATTCATTTATCTCAGAGAAAAAATAGGAATAATCTAAATGTATTTTAAAAAAATGCTACCAAATGGTGCAAAGAACAGAAAGAAACTATGGTAAGTGGAAATGTCTGGTTATTTACCCATTGTAAAATTCTAGACCTTCATTTTATTAGTACCATTAATTGGTTATTACTAATTGTCACTAGCTTTTTATGCTGTTTATACTTGCTTTTATTTTATTCTCATTTTTTGAGTTTTACTTATACATTCAGTTTTACAATGAAATTCTTTCTTAACATTTTTCTGAATGTAGTCATTGTTTGAATTTAGAAGGTAATCAAAGATATTCAAGCATTAAAGTATCTTTTAACAGCAATAACAGTTGCTGGGGGAATGTCTTAAGGACATTCTGAGATGGGGAAGAGTAAGATTTCAAAACTGAAGACAGGAATTTAGACCCAGAGCTCCCATCACCTTCCCTCCCAGAGGAAACCACATAGAGCAAAAATGCCCGTGTGGGAATCAGGTGGCACACTATGCTAAAGGCTTTTAAATATTATAAATCCCCTTGTCCATACAGTGCTTAAGACAGACACCAGAAGAGTCATTATACTAATGTGTCTACTATTTCCCTGAAAGATACCAAAAGAACAGACACCAATTTCCAAAGTAGCCCAGGGGCAGACAGAATCCAGACCCCCAAGGAATGGTGTTGCCCAATTTGTCAAATAAAAATGTAAGAAGGCCAGTTCCTATAAATTTAAATTTAAGATAAACAACAAATAATTTATGATAAGTGTATCTCACATATGGCCTGGGACAAATGTCTACTAAAAAAAATAATTCAAATTTAACTGGGCATCCTGTGTTTTACCAGGCAACCCTACGGCAGGGTTGGGGGATGCAATGAGAGCATAGATGCATTGAGGTCACTTACCTCTTTCAACAGATGAGTGCAATTATCTTTGCCCAGATGAGTAGTATTAACTGCTTTTGTGCAATCAGGGTAGGAGTATATTGGGGGGAGTCTCTGCCTAGTCACGAATGAGAAGGTCATGTTAGCAGCAAGTGGGTAAGACTGGAAGTCAGAGGCACTGAACTCCCGTCCTTCCTCTGGCACTCAGTGTGCCCTTGGACAAGCCAAGAATATGTAGGGAAGGGAGAGGAAGTAAGTTTTCAAGTACAAACTATGGTTCAGCTTCGTCCATAAATTGCGATGATGTCTACTAACTGTTAAGGGTTTGGGGAGGTTTAAATAATATCACCAACCATCAAAGTGTTTTTTGGACACAAAGATTGTACACCAAGATACTACACAAAGATGAGATATCATATCACATTCATCAGCTTTACCTGTTTAGAGAAAAAGAAGAGAGGAGAAGAACAAGCAGGGACCCTTCTCCCCCTCTGGTCTCTGTCTCCTGCATCTAGAGCCTCTGACGTGTCTTTTAATATATTAAGGGATGTAGTATCACTTTGATCGCCCCAGCTCTCAGTAATTAATTCATTTCAAGCTGTCACCGTGGGAATGACTCAGCAAAATTTGATATTTTGTTAACTTACAACTTCTTAGCTGAGAGCAGCCAGGCTATTTCGTAACTAACCAAATACACATCAAAAAGAGGGAAGCCCTTCCATGCCACAGTTCTAGCACAGGTTTCTTTACAAAATATAGACGTAGGGTCAGTTGTCACTAAAGCAAATGGCTGACCTACAGGAATTGCTATCTGGCATGAAGCAGGGTTATCCTGGAGAACATTCTTGGGAGTCCGAAGATCTGGATTTGAAAACAAATTGCTCCATACTCTATGATCTGGGGCGAGTCATTTAACCTCTCTGAGCCTCAGTGTTGTTATTTACACAATAAAAAGAGTAACTTTCTCTTACAGACTGTTGTGAGGATTAAGTGAGGCTTAGGTACACACACATGCACACACACACATACACATATATAGCACTTCGGGAAGTATTTTATATAATAAAATGCAAGTCATAATTCTTATTTATCTATGTTGTGTTTGTGTTATCCTAACTGAAATAGAAGTAAAATCTTCTAAAAACACCACAAAATGTCAAAATCTTGATATTATTTTTGTCATCTAGCTCCTACATTGATTTTTTTTTCTTTTTGGACTATATACTTCTCTGAAATAAAATCGTCCTTGCTTTCTTTCAACTAAAATTTGAAGTATTTGGGAGACTTACATACAATTTAGTTCAGCAGTTTGGAAGGGTCTTTTTAATCTGAGGCTCTGAGAGCCTCGAGATGATTTTGGTGTCTGCAGATATGCTCTCTGACCACTCGAAGTCAGCTTTATAAAGCTCTCCACCTTTCATACCCAAACTTGTGAACAGTGCCAACAAATGAGAATTACAGTGCAATTCAGACAAAGGGGTGTAATAAGTCAGAGGAAATCTGCTTTGGCAAGAATCATAGTGAATGCAGCGCAGAGGGCTCTGAGTTGTAAATGTCACTCCCTACGACGTATGGGTCTCAGCTGAGCAGGTAGGGGTCCACCTTACCTCGAAGCACTGAGCAACTGGGAGCCTGACTAATATTTATAATTCATAAGAAATGGAGCCAGTGCATTTCAGACATTTGCAAAACGTTGGAGCCGTTAATGAGGTGGGAGAAGCGATCTGTTCCCCAGCGGCCCCCGACTGTGTTTATTTGAATGTGTGATCATTAGACTGCACAAGTCTCTCTGGGGCTCAGTGCCCAGAGTGCATTACACCCTGGAGAATGGGAAAATACTTTAATTAACAACAGGAGTGGGCAGGACTGCTGGGCTCCTTCTGTTCCCATCCTCAGGACCTGAAAAGTCAGCACTCAGTCCGCACCTCCACCATTTTCATTACCAACATAAAAGAAAACACTAGGCAACAATTTCATTTTGATTTGGAAAGACCACTAAATATATTTCTCTCCTTCCTTCCTCTGATTCAATGTTATTAGTAACCAACATGCCAACACAGCACGTATACACACCCACTAACATGCCCATAGACACACTCACACACATGCATATATGGCCAAGGCATGAACTTGATATTCCTGGATATTCCATATGCTCTGTGAACCATATGGTACTCCAGGGTGCATAGATGGATAACACGCCAAATTGGCTTGGAGTATGCATTCATTTGAACGTGCAATTTTGTGTCAGTCAATTACTCATATAAATGATTTGGTTCATTAATTTAAGTAAAAGGATGGCAAATTCCTAGCACATTATCTAGCTGAGGGATGATGTGTGTTTGTTTGTTTTAAAATGTTGAACCAGTGACTTCTCCAGGGCGTCTGGGTGACTCAGTCGGTTAAGCATCTGCCTTCGGCTCAGGGCATGACCCCAGGAACCTGGGACTGAGCCCTGCACTGGGCTCTCTGCTCAGCGGGGAGCCTGCTTCACCCTCTCCCTCTGCCTGCTGCTCCCCCTGCTTGTGCTCTCTCTGTCAAATAAATAAATAAAATCTTAAAAAAAAAAAAAGTCAGTGATTTCTGCCTGAAGTTGCCATGTTCACTGTTAAAAGACAAACTCTCATTATTGACTCTTGTGCTCTATGTCCCAGGCTGATTTCTCACATATGAACATGAGTGTGATTCGAGCTGGCTACATGCACATGTATGGGCTGACCACTCTTTTTGGCCCCATGGCTCAGCCTTGGGCTGACTTTTTGCAGAATAGTTATTTTATGACTGAAACTCTAGGTTGAACAGAACTCAGAATTCAATTAATGAAGACTCACTCTATCAATTGATAAGTATTGATTGAGCATTCATTGGTGTCCTTCATTGATACAGGCCCCCAAAACAGTGGGCAATCCAGGTGGAGAGAGATCAGTGTGTGACACATATTTGGAGAAGATTAAATGTTGGTATGCGCAAAAGTTGGCCTTTTAGCCGTCCGGAAAGCATACTATTTTCCCAGGCATATTAAGGAAGCTGGATTGCTTTTTAGGGTAGTAAGCAGGAATGGAATAGATGGCAATCTAAGGAAACCTTAAAAAAAATTTTTTTTAAATAGAACAGTTTTAAATATATTTAAAATAGAACAATTTAAAATATATTTAAAATATATTTTAAATATATTTAGAACAATTTTAAATATACAGAAAAATTGTGAAAACAATGCAGAGAATTCCTATATATCTCGCAACCAGTTTCCACTATTACTAACATTTTACATTGCCATAGTACATGTGTTACAATTAATGAATCAATAATGATACCTTATTATTAATTAAAGCTCATACTTTATTTCAATTCCTTTCCTTTTTGCCTTAGGTCCCTATTTCTCTTCCAGGCTCAAAATACTATGTTTTGGTACAAGATACTGCTTTCAGTCTTCATGACTTCTGAGGCTCCTCCCGGTTGTGACAGTTCCTCAAACTTTATTTTGGATGATCTTGGAAGTTTGAAGAGACTGATTTCATAGAATTAAATTGGGATTTTTCTAATGCTTTTCTCATGATTAGATAGGGGTTGTGGTCTTTTGGGAGGAAGACCACAGAGATAAAGTGCCCCCTTCATTCCATGATACCAAGTGCACGTACTATCAAATGACTCTTGCACTGTTTTCTCCTTCCCCAGTAGACTATTTCCTAAAAATATGTAAGACCCTTCTTGCAAAAGTGGCTCTACAAGGAATCTATCATACCCAAATGCTCCCTATCCCACTTCCTGGATCATGACTGGCCTTTTATTTCACCCTCATATTTATCACACAGCATGTTCTTTTCCAAGTAAACATCATCTTCAACATTGACATTAAATATTTAAGATGCACAGAGGCTGTTAACTGTTATATAGAGAATATCATTTTAATTTTGTTCTAGAAAATCAAGTACGTCTTTTTATACTTACGTGTGGAAAATTTTGTCAATTGGGTGTTTTAAGAAAAAGCTGAATCTTTACATTTATTAACTTGTTGGTGATCTTCACATTTTCCATGTTTCTATTACAGTTGAGTATTTTTGGTATAATTTTTCTTTAATAAAACTTAAGGAGTTGGAAATGTGAGTATTTGCTGATTATCTACTCTACATAAGTAATTTATCTATTGTACCTAATTTAAATATTGCAGTAGCCCTACGAGTCGGGTACAATTATGTTCATTTTATAGATGAAGAAGTGGCTCTGGAAGACAAGGTCCCATTATTGATGAATGATGAAACAGAAGATCTGAACGACCTAGGTTCTTTCTATGATACACAACATTCCTGCTGGAATTGATAATAGAGTATATTGAGAAAGGACAGAGTGGCCTCTATTACATACCTGAAGTGCCCCCATTAGAGGAATAAGACGTTGGGTCTTGGAAAATTTCCATACTTCAAGAAACTTCTGGAAAAATGAAAGTTTTTATTCTTACAGACATTTTCACATTCTTTGCATGCTTGCTAAAAAATATTCCTATACTTCTTCATTTATTCTATATTTAGGCAATTATTCTTGTTCTTTTTTAATCTTAATACTAAAACAAATGTGCTTATTATAACTTCTCATGAAAATTTAGAGGAGTTTCCCAGAAAGTCAAGTGAGGGTGACTTTAATAATAGAGTATTATAGATAAATACTTCATTGTGACCAGTAATTGATCAATATGAAAATAGTTGCAACAATGCCACAAAGCACACTTTCTATTATATATAAAGAAACAAAATGACTTAATGAGAAAAAGGACAAGCCAATGGAATTCTGAACAAAGCCCATGAAGAGACAGTTTTCAAACAGATGCCAATTTAAACAATATGTCTTTGACACATCAAATTAGCAAAGATTAAAAATGCTAATACCTAAGAATTGGCAAGAATGTTAAAAGGAATAATTTTTTAGCAATACCTATCATAGCTTTAAATGTGTGTTTCCTTTGAGCCAAGATTCTATTCTAGAAATTTATCCTATAGAAATATTTGTTCAAATATGCAAACATACACTTCCCGGTACATTAACTACATCATTCTTTGCAAATTACAAGAAAGAGGAACAACTCAAATGTCAATTAATGGGAGTATGTTGAAATAAATTACAGCACCTTGGAAAGCTATGCTGTCATTAAAAAGGGTAGGATACAGTTCGGCATATCCACCTTTTTTGCAAGTGAAAAAAAAAATCAAGTCGCTAAAGAGTTTGTATTTCTTACTCATTTATGTCAACATATATGGCTTTATTTGTATATTTTCCCACATCTTTTGAATGTTGTAGTGATGGAGCTTTACAAAAAAAAAGAGAATCCTAAGCTCAGCTTGCTCTTCGTCCTTGGAATGGGACTCTGTAAGCATCTGCCAAAGGAGCAGCAAAATAAGAAAACATTTGTAAGTAGAGTGAGGATGTTGTAAGCAGGAAGCTCAAAATTTCATTGAGAACATGTTAGATTGAAGTCATTGTGTATTATTAACAGAGTCTATGGTGACCCTAGGAAATAGCAAAAGCTCTGAAGTTATATAAAATGACTCTTTAAACATGCAGATTGCATTAATTGAATTGTCACGACTTTAATTAACATTTTCTCTGATTTCCTTATCATAGGCTAAATATTATAAAATGAAAAAATATGCATGAATATTACATGAAATATTCCTATATTCTTCAACTTTACGTAATTGCTATTCAACTCTAATTAACCCATTAAAAAAATTAGTCTGAAATGGCTGCTAACATTTTTCCCCTGCTTAGTAATAGTCCATTTAAGGAAAGGCTTATCATAGCCATACTCAAATATTTTGATCACTAAAATATTTTATGTTACACCAATGAAGGTAATAAACTAAATGCAACAACAACACCCAGCTCAAGTAAATACATCATCCAGAAAATCATTAATTGACACAGAAGTAAAAATTCATCCTGCCATGTGTAGGCAGATCCACTGGGGGCTTCTGAGCCTCTCAATGGAAAATGAAGCTTCTTATGACAAAGGTGAAGGCCACCCACTTGATGCCTACAAAACCTGGATAAACTTGTCATGTCTGATACCTTTTGAACTAAACCTAGCACAATGCTACCCCCTGGATGTTCTTGTGTAGTTCTAAGGCTTTAAATATGGATCATATTTTATTGATAGTCAGCCTGAGTTTGGCTCAGAAAATAGTCTCCCCAGCCACTTCTAACATGAAGTGGTGTAGACAATTACACAGATCTGGGGAGCTGTCTAAAGGATACCTGGTCTGGGGTGCCTGAGTGGCGCAGTGGGTTAAGCCTCTGCCTTCAGTTCGGGTCACGATCTCAGGGTCCTGGAATCGAGCCCTGCACCAGGCTTTCTGCTCAGCAAGGAGACTGCTTCTCCCCCACGCCCCTGCCTGCCTCTCTGCCTACTTGTGTCTCTCTCTGTCAAATAAATAAATAAAATCTTTTAAAAAAAAAAAAAAAGATATCTCGTCATCATCACAAGTATTGTGATTTAGAGCAGAGAGTATACGCACAAAAATATTCTAATGTGGATTCCCAGGAAGGCCACCTCAAACAACAACCAATAAAGAAGAAAGAACAATAAATGAAACAGCTGAAGGACATAAATCAAGAAAGTATGGCGGCCTGATTGGACCCAAGGAATGCTTTGAATAGCAGCAAGCTCTGGAAATAGTAGCAGAATTTAGGTCCATCTTACATGCAGTCTGGTCTGTGGGCTGTTGCTCATTCACTGTGGGTTTTCTTTTGTTTTGGGTTTTTGTTTTTGTTTTTTTTTTTTTTAACTACTCCTCACAAAGGTGGAGCCCAGTGGTAAAAGATACTGTTACTACATCACTCAATCTGGTCTTCATTTTCAAATTGTGGCACAATGTTTATACAAAATAACACATACCAAGTTTTTAATGGTCACGAACAAACCTCAAAGGCATCAAGACTAGGATAAGCTTTCAGAAGTCCAGCTCCTTAGTGAATGAATCATGATCTCTTTGATCTAACATCTGGACAGCATCCTCTTGAAGGATCTAATTCCCTACACATTCATTTATCTTCTTCATATCACAAGATCCAGCCTTAGGCATGTAGGCCAAAAGCAGGGGAACATTTCAGAGTCTAAGCTAAAATGACAATTTGTATTTCTTTAAGCATCATGGTTCAGTCTTTTTTATTTTTCCTTAAAAAATTTTTAAAACAAATTAGATATCTTTTATCACTGTGGTCTCAATATGTCACCCAGTGCTGAGCACATTGTTGACAATAAATAGCCAAGGAATAAGGAAAAAGGAGGAGCAGTTTATTTGAGAGAACTGGGACATAATTATCCAGTTATATCTTCAATTTCCAGATTTCCTATAGCATGAGTCAACTACTAGCCCAGCAAACACCAGACAACTTCACAGTATTTAAAGAAAAGAGGTGGGCCAGTACTATTTCTATGGCCAACAAAATCCAGGGATGGCAACAGCAGAGAAAGCAATAAAAGTTTCAAGGTTAAGAATAACCAGGGAAATAAGCTAAAAGCTCTAGCTTCAGAATTGTGAAAGTAGCCCCACAAAGTGTAGCAGCAGGCCTGGAACTCCACAGTTCATGGATCTACAAAAGGAGTTTACATGGAAAGGACATAAGTATTTTCCTAGGGTACATGTATGCCCCTAAACCAAAGCAATCTGGACATAAAAATAGAACTTACACAGTTGTATGTCCATATTGCTGGGTCTCCATCCCTGTGTTCTTCATGGCATTCTGGCCACTCTAGGACTCTTCACTAAGAGTCACTGATTAATTCAACAAATATCTATTGATACACAAGTATGGACCAGTCATGATATGCGGATCCAACTGCAAACAGGATAATCATGAACACTACCCTAAGTAGCTGATGACCTTGTGAAAGGTTCTGGGGTCTCTTACAATTTATCTGACTTGTTTTCTGAGTGTCAGTTATGTTGACTTCCACAACATCTACTGTTCTCATTTCCCTGTCCCACTTGGCTGGGAGATGATTCCTACCACTTGCCATACCCACCCAGCTATACTGTCAGTGCCCAGTAGAGTCCCTGCTCCTTTGATGGTACCCATCAAATTGTTCTACGGTTGATAGCATCCCTGATAAAGATGTGGAGGACCACACCCTGGTTGCCATGAGCTGAGGTGCTGAAGCCACTGGTGCCATTTCCCACCATGTTAGAAGTTGCCTGCAACCATGCTGCTGACATCTTAAAATCCATCAGGTGATGGTGACTATGGCTAAGAGGGAAACAAAGTAAGGTAACTAGACAGAGAAATGATAGGGATATCGTTTTATACAGAGTGATCAGCAAGGGCCACTCTGACAAGGTGAGCTTTGAGCTGAGACAGAAGAGAGTGAAGGAGGTAATCATATGTATATCTGGAGGAAGACATCACAAGCAGAGAGACAAGTGCAAGGGTCCTGAAGAAATATTGCATCCTATATTTTCAAGCAACCTCAAGGAAGAGAATGTGGTTGGAGCAAAGTAGGTGAGGAGGAAATGAGGTCAGGGAGTAGAGGAGTCAGATCACACAGTCTTGTTGGCCTTGGGAAGGATTTTGGGTTTTCTTCTGAGTTACACAAGAAGCCATTGTGAGGAGTTGCCAAGAAAAGTGGCGTGATGTGACTGGTTTACTTGGTTTGAGAATCATCATACTCTGTCTGGGGTGTGCCCAATAAACTGAATAGGGAGATCCTTTGGAGGCTTTGAAATAATACAGGCGAAAGATGATGGTAACTTGGATTAGGGTAGTAGCAGTGAGGTTGGAGAACTTGGGCTCAAAGTTTACCATATACTGGATGTGAGGAGGGAGGGAAAGAGAATTAGGATGACTCCAGGTTTCTTAGCCTGAGTAACTTGAGGAATGATGTTAGTTCATTGAGAAGTAGGCTGGTGGGGTAAGGCTAAAACTTCAGTTATGGACATGATGATTTCAAGATGCCTGTTAAGTATCCAGCAGAGATTTTGATCAGGCTGCTGGATATACAAGATTACAGGATAGGAAGACATCTGAATTTGATATTTAAAACTGGGAGTCTTCACCATATAAAGCAGTGGAACTAAGTGAGATCGCATAGGTACTAAGCATTAAAAGATAAGAGAAAAGTTCTGAGAACTCCTTCTGAGGGTTCCTGGAGACCTGCAACATCCAGAACTAAAGAAACAATAAGCATACAGCAAAAGCACCTGAGCAGGATCAGCCAGTGAGATTGGTGCCCCAAAGACTCAGTTAAGAAAGCATATCCAGAAATAGGGGGTGATCAGCTATATCAAATGCTGTTAACGCAAGGACCAAAATGAATCTAAGGGTTGACTCAGGTCTTCAGTACAGAGGTCATTTTTAGGTGAAAGAACATTTATTTCTCAAACTGAAGTGCTTTTGAGAATGAAAGATGATGTATATTACTAATCTACTGCTGTGTAACAAATATATTGACTTAACAAACATTTTTTTATCCCATACAGTTTATGTGGGTCAAGAATTTGAGAATGACTTTGCTGCACAGTTCTCTCAGTACCTCTCATGAGATGACACTCAGATATTGGCCAAAGCTACAGCCATCTGAAGGCTTGACGGGGGCTGTAAGATCTGCTTCCAAGGTGGCTCACTCACATGACAATTTAGTGCTTGTTGTTGCCAGAGGACCCAGTGTCCTAACAACATGGAGTCTGATTTCCTTCAGTGCAAGGGATCCAAGAAAGCAAGGCTGAAATGATAGCATAGCCCTCCTCAGTCTGGGAGGGGACCACAGGAGAGTGTGAATACTTGGAGGCTAGGATAATTGAGGGGTCATCCTAGGGGATGGCTACAAGAAGATGTTAATATTTCTGCCCAGACAGGGTGGCTTAAGCGGTTAGGCATCTGACTCTTGGTTTCAGCTCAGGGGTTCTTTTCCTCTCCCTCTCCCTCTGCCCCTCCCACAACCCTACTCACATACATGCTCGCTCTCATTCTCAAATAAATAAATAAATAAATAAATCTTTTAAAAAAATATTTATGCCCAGACAACAGATGTGAGCAGGAACGATCTCAGGCAAACTGAGATATGTGGTCACCCTAGTCTGGTGACTTTGAGTAGACTGGTTTCAGGGGAATGGTTTCAGAGTGAAAGAAGTGAGAACCACACCAATGAAATCCAGTCTCAAAACTTTTGCTCTATTACTGGATGAAAAAGGAGCTCTTTTCCATCTCTTTCTACTAGGCTTGAATTAGAATTGTGAATATGACTGTAGCCAATTTGCCATCAACTTGTTGTCAATGAATAAAGCCAACAGAAAAGCTTCTGTAAAGAGATAGAAATTCTTGGGGCACCTGGGTGGCTTAGTCAGTTAACCATCTGTCTGCCTTCGGCTCCAATCATGATCTCAGGGTCCTGGGATTGAGCCCTGAATTGGGGTTCTTGCTCAGTGAGGAGCCTGTTTCTCCTTCTCCCTCTCACTCTTTCTCTCTCTTTCAAAAAAATAAATAAAAATCTTAAGAGAGAGAGAGAGATGGAAATTCTCAGTAAATTGTCTGAGTACTTGGATCCAGTCAAGCCTAAAGCTCACAGTAGCTGGAACAGTCATCACACTTTCCCCCATCCCCTTTAAAAGTAAATAGATTTCTCAAATTTACAACCAAAAGAATCCAGATGAATATCTCTCTTATTTAAGCAAATGCTCATGGACCACAATTTACAAGTGTCCCAAACACATCCAGGCTTGTCTGAGTGCAGGGTAAACATAGCTTAAACCCAGTCTGGTCTCCCCACCACTCTAGGAAGGTTGTTCAGATCATCTCCTTTAAGGACTTTTATTTATATCAGCATCTTAATTGCTAGCTAAGATTATATAATGGATTTTACATGTAAGACTGTACATTGACATTGAGTTCATACTGGGGAAACGACCCATAAACGTTCATCTTCAAAAGACCGGCAATGCCACAAGTCCTCCTCTAAAGACAATGTTACTCTATCAAACACAGAGGGTTCCCTTTCAATCAATCCAATAACACAAGTGTTGCCTAGAAAATGCTTCCAGCAGAAAGGCTGGACCATCCATCCAAACCAAACTGAAGTCCCTCTCTATACAGAAAAAGAAGATATGTGGGTTAGATTTTATGCTAGTTACTTTCTCTTCTCTTACTTTCTAACTATCCTTGTTTCAAGATCTTGATTCTTGGGGCACCTGGGTGGCTCCATGGGTTAAGGCCTCTGCCTTCAGCTCAGGTGGATCAAGCCCCGCATTGGGCTCTCTGCTCAGCAGGGAGTCTGCTTCCTCCTCTCTCTCTGTCTGACTCTCTGCCTACTTGTGATCTCTGTCTGTCGAATAAATAAAAAATCTTAAAAAAAAATGATCTTGATTCTTTCAGTCATCTAGCCAGAACAAAATTGGATTTTCATACAGCCTATCGGAAATTATTCTGAATTTGAAAAAAAACAAAACAAAGCAGAAAGCAAAACAAAACAAAACAAAAACAAAAAAACCCTCCATAGGTAGCAGGACATAGAAGAGAGGCTAGAGGTAAACAGAAAGAGATGACAGTGGCTGAAATCAGCCTGCAGTCTCTCCGTTGCAGAAGGGATATATATCCCAGAGCTGTGGAGTAAGGACTTGAAGCCATCCTGAGATTTCCCCAGACCACTGCCCCTTTGGAATGCACATTTAGAGACAAGAACAGAACTGAGCCGTGCATGCAGAAATTGAATTTGTCCATTGATCCAGCAAGTCTGAACAAATTCTTGTTCTTGTTAGCATAGCGATTAGTCCCCATGTTCACCAGAGTGTTGAAACAAGGAAATTTGGGTGCCACTTGTGTTTTATCTAAACATGAAACACATTCAGATTGGGACAGAACAACCCTCCTTAACTTTCAATCACCATCTGCTTCAATTTAGGAAATGGCTTGAGGATAGGGAGTGGTATGGAGGTGATATTTAATTTCAAGATCTCTGGGCTTCCCCGCATTAGCTTGTTCCTTTCAGAGAACACAAACATTTCCTGAGCAACTTCTTTACATGAGATACTTTCTAATACATTGTCTCATTTAGTCTCACAAGTAGTATTTATATCTGCCCCTCCTGAAGAAGGCAGAGCTTACATGGAACACTGCTTGTGGTGGAAACATTCCCAACGAACAAAATGTGCCAAAGGGTTGAACCTAGAACCAAGAACCCACAGAGCCAATTCATGATTCCAGATCCACTACTGTCCTTGAGCTATGACCTCAACAATACCATCTGTATCTCAGTTTCCCTTAAAATGCAATGTATAACAGAGGAGTGTTATTGCCATGTTGACTGTAGCACCCTGAGATGCTTTAAAGGTGTTTCAAGATGCATGGCATGATAACTCTTGAGTAAATAGGCATTTCATACTCAGACTTCCCCCGTGGCGGCGTGGAGGATGATGTAAATTGATCCCACTGCTTTCTCCATGTGGTTCAATGTTTCCAGATGGTACGTTCAATTAGAGTTTATTTCAACATCTTAAACAAAATCTATCGAGAAATGATAGTTCACTTTAGAAATGTACAATCTACTAGGGGGACAGAGAATAACAACACACTATCCCTAACATGCTATGTTACTCCTCCACAGCTCATGGCATGGACTCTGCCATAACTTTCCCCAGCCAGACTTAATAGAAAAAGAGTCAGTGCTGTTTCCTCTGCTGAGTACCAGATTTTTCCTCTTGAACAAGGTTTCTTGAGTTTGGCACTATGGACTTTTGAAGTTGGATAATTCCTTTTTTTTCCTTAAGTAATTGGGCATGGAGCCTAATGCAGAGCTTGAATTTCAACCCTGAGATCAAGACCTGAGCTGAGATTTAGAGTTGGACACTTAGCCAACTGAGCCACCCAGGTACTCCTGGAGTTGGATAATTCTTTATTGGCAGCAGTGGGGGTGGGGGGGGTTATCCTGTGCACTGAAGGCACTACCCATTAGATTCCCATAACAGCCCTCCCCAAACTGTAACAATCAAAAATATCTCCAGACATTGCCAGCTGTCTCCTGGGGGTAAAATTGCCCCTGTTTGAGAATGGGGTCTTCTGACTACTCCTGGCCACTTATCTAGTCCTTGAGAATAACAAAGGAGTTATATGCTCATCTACCTGAACATAGTAAGAAAGAGAAAATGAATTTCCTCTGAAAGAAGTCCATTAAATGTAAAGCGATTCTTCCCAGAACTACAGTTATATGTAAATTATTATAGGGCTCATCCAATTTCCTCTGAAGCCATGCTGATTTGGGCAAAACAGCCCTTCATCGATTTCTCTCCCATACTTCCTCTTCTGTTCCCTCCTATGCCTGGAGAGGTTGCACTATTCCCAGAACATACAGTCATAGAGTATCCTGCAAAATTGGATACCTTTGGATCCTCTAATACACACACACACACACACACACACACCCCTAGACAACCCAAAACGTGGCTATAGGGTCATGAATAAAGTCAGTTTCCACCACCATGGTTTCCTTACTCAGCCAACCTGACTTTCTTTTCTCTGGCCGTAGAATGTCCCATCCCCTTCCATTCACCAGGCACTTACCCATCTTCCGCCAAACCACCTAAAGTAACCTTCCTATCAGAAAATCCATGCCTTCTTAGATTCCAAAATAATATATATATATATATGTGCACACACACATACAAAATACTATATATATTATATATATATAAAATTTACAACAAAAATTTTATAACATATATACATGTATATATACATGTATGTTACATATACACATATTATATATGCATACATATATGCACAGCATATTACATATGTACATATAATGTTTTATATTTATGTACAATATACACATATCTTAACTATGCAAAATTTATGCAATATTATAATTATATAATAATTATATATTATTGTAGTTTTATATAAAATATATAATATTTTTATTTATTACTGTAATACTTATATATACTTATATATTATATATATAATTATTGTAATACTTCAGCGATTTCAAATGGTCAGTTCTCATAAATGAATAGCAAACTTTTATTTTTTCCTTCTGACTTAGCTAAATCTATAGTTGGTGTCTGTGTTGAAGATACCAACTTGCCCCCTTCCATGTCCACCCTGCTCAGGACAAAGTTTCCTGTGCCTCCCCACTGTGCACACCCCACTGCTTTCCCTATAGCCATGCTCTCACGCTTCTGTGCTGAGAGGGCTGAGAAGCTGCTGCAGGACGGATGGACTCTGAGGACACATGAGCCTCACCCTCAAAGAGCTTAAGGTATAGCAAGGACCAAAGCCAGGTAAGCAAGTAATAATTTAACAGGGCAATGTGAGCAGAACCTGCAGGACAGTCTGACGATCTCATCTTGGGGATTGGGCTCCAAGGAACCCTCCTAAACAAAATGCCATCTAATTTAATTTTTTTCACTGAAAAACATATTTTTATCTGTAACAAACAAATATTAAGTTATAAAGAATTTTGGCACAAATTCAATACTTTCTTAGCATGGTATTTTTCATCTGTGAATGGTTTTGGGGAATTCAGAATTGTTGTGAATATTTGTACAGAAAAAAAAACCCTCTAAAAAATAAACAGTAATTTTTAAAAAGCCAAAAAAATTATCACATGCATTTTTTTTTGCATTGAATATATTTTAGCATTCTAGACTGAGCTCTATGCAATGCTTATTGTTACAGAATTTTTTTCTAAAGGGGAAAGGTTTTACCATAAACTTGAAAAGCGGCATGGAAGAATGGGAAGACCATGGGTTTTAAAATCAGATCTGGATTGGAATTCCAGCTCTGGTACTCATTGGCAGTATAAAATTTAGTTAATGTGACTCTGTTTCCCTATGATACTGCACATCATATCTACACTCCAGGACTGTCGGAAGGACAAGACGTAGAACATGAATGGAAGTCCAGACAGAAACATTCCCCAGACTTATTATACATTTATTTTAGGTGATAAAGAGTTTAACTCAAGAACATGACTCCTGCCCTCAGAGAACATGACATTTATCTCTGAGTGATGCAGGCCAAGAGAGCCTTGGGAGAGTGTTGGAGAGGGCAACCAGTCCCTCTCTGACTCAACACTTTCTTATATCAGCAACAGATTAAGATGGGTTTGCCCTTAGATATACCTTCAGGACAACATGATTTCAGGGCAAAGATAAGATCCCCTAAACTCCCAAAATATCTCACTACCTGTTAAGTAGTGCCCAAAATTAACTGGGAGGAGTAATGTTTCATTCTATAATTAGAAATAAAATGCCCTAGAAAAAGTAACTTCTTAACAATAAACATTTGGCCAAATACAAATAATGGTGTCAGACCTTTATTAGCAAGGTTCTAAGGACAGTGGTTCTTATACATTAAAGGTAGTAAAAATTACCCGGAGAGTCTATTTAAGCAGCAGGTTCAAGGGTACATGAGTGACAGAGTCAGTTGAGTGTCTGATTTTTGGTTTCACTCAGGTGGTGAACATGCAGTCATAGGATTAGCCCCATGTCAGGCTACATACCCAGCTTGGAGTCTGCTTTAGACTCTGCCACACCACAGATTTTTGGAGGTTAACAAGACTGAATTACTCTTCACGGGACTTTAGTGGATGTGCTGACGTTTTCCTAAGAGCAGGTAGTGGAGTAAAATTATAGGCTGTGTCTTATAAATTCTGTCCACCAAAGCTTGACACTATAGCTTTTCCTTCCTTCCTTTCTTCCTTCCTTCCTCCCATTCTCTTTCTGTCTGGAATAAATTTTATTTATTCTCTCTGTCTGGAATAAATTTTAAGGATGAATAAATAAATGAAAAGCTGGTTCAGATATGCGTACACTCAGGTACACGGCAGCATTAGTCACTGCAGCCAGAATGTGGAAACAGCCTAAGTGTCCGTGGACAGACACACAGATGAACCAAGGGAGGTTAACACATATAGTGGAATACTATACATTACAAAGGAACTTCTGACACATTGTACAACAAGGGTGAACCTTGAGGACCTTATGACAAATACCGTGTGATTCCATCTCTATGATGTATCCAAAGTAGTCAAAGTCAGAAAGGTAGTTGCCAGGGACTGTGGGAGGGAGAATGGGAAGTTAGGGTTTAAGGGGGACAGAGTTTTCCATCTGGGAAGGTGGAACGTTCCAGAGGTGGATGGTGGTAATGGTTGTACAATAATGTGAATATATTTGATGCCATTGACCTGTACACCTAAAAATAGTTATACTGGTAAATGTTATATATATTTTACCACAATCTAAAATAATAATAACAATACAAAGGGGAAAGAAACCAGGTTCCTGGGTCCTGCTGTCAATAAGTCTGATTTAGTAGGTGTATTTGTTAAGGTCTCATCTTTAGACAGAATTCATCCCAGATGTCTCTGCTGATAAGATGAGGGTGTGAACGAGGTCCAGAAGGGCAACAGGGATGTTCCGGCACCCAGAGACCAGTGAAGGCAGGATGGCGACGCTGCTTGCGAGCTGAAGAAGTGACGGTGGAGAGGACGGAGCTGGTGTTGCTCAAGCCCAGTGAGAACAACCGCCATGATGTGGCCCAGCCAGGATGAGAGGCTGAGCAGCCATGAGGAGGTGTTTGCTACAGAGACGTAAAGACAAAGCAGGACAGAGGCTGGAAGAAGTATGCTGACCCCTGCCTCTTCTCTTTTCTCATCTGCCTTCAGGGCCTCCCATTCACCAAACCCAACTCAAAGCCAGACAGCAGACTAGGAGCCAGGGATCCAGTTAACAAGGGACAACCCAGTAGGGTGCAGAGCAAGCAGGAAAATGTGGAGAATAAGTCTGGAGGAGGCAAACAGAATAAACCACATAACAGGTCTGAGTAGGGCTCTGGATTCTGTGTTTTCGTTTTTTTTTTTTTTTTTTTAACTTCAATTTAGTTAATATATACTATACTATTAGCTTTAGGGGTAGAATTTAGTGATTTGTCCATTGCATACAACACCCAGTGCTCATTCTATCAAGTGCTCCTTCATGAACATCACCCGCTTCCCCCATCCTCTCTCCCACCCACGTCTCCCGTCCAGCAACACTCAGATTGTTTCCTAGAATTCAGCATCTCTTATGTTTTGCCTTCCTCTCTGTTTCCATCTTCTTGTATTTTCCCATCCTTTCCACTATGTGGATTCTGTGTTTTTTTTACAAAAATTACCTTAGGAAATCCTTTTGTAGGGGCGCCCAACACATCCTGAGGGCATGGTCTTGGGAGGAAGGGCTGGAATGCAAGAAAGCACTGAGTGGTCGAAGTGTTGTGGAAGGTGGACATGGGGTAGACTGAACTGATAGAAGGGGCACAAGACACAATGCCACAACTGTGACCCACAGACCGGTACTAGTGTTCCCCTTCAGTTCCCAAATGGAGTCGTCACTGGAGGACACTGCCTGTGCTGCGCCGTCTCAGTGAGCTCTGAACCACAATGCACACAGCTATGGTTCTGTGGGCGAGCAGGCACCTGATGCAGATTTGCCTGTCTGAGAAAGTGGGCAAGTTCTTGGCAGACCCAGATGTGATACAGAGCCTACTAAAACCACAAGCATCATTATTCTAAAGACCGCATCTGCTTTCCAGTAAACTCTCGGATTAAGCAATAAACCTGCATAGTTCTAAGAACTATGCAGATGCAGCCCCCAAAACATTGTGACCTGTGTATGAATACAGATAGGTTGCTAACTGTGGGCAAGGAAACAGGAGGTATGTCAAGAAATCGTAAGTTACGTAGCAGTTGAGTGTAAAGCTTCTAATATACAATAAGCATCAGTTATATAGTGGCAGGACTCATTCTTACTTATTCACTTATTTCACTTACTGAACCCCTAGAGTGGAGGGGTGAATCTGGGTGCCAGGACGATAGTGCTGAACACAACACATGAGACCTGGTTTCTTGAGCTACTGAAGTAATTCAAGATGGGGCAACAATTTCTGCCATAGCACAGATTTTTGGAGGTTAACAAGACTGAAGTACTCTTCACAGGACTTAAGTGAATGTGCTGATGTTTTCTAAGAGCAGGTAGTGGAGTGAAATTGTAGGCTGTGTCCTATAAGTTCTGTCCACCAAAGCTTGACACTGTAGCTTCTCCTTCCTTTTTCTTCCTTCCCTTCTCTCCTTCTCTCTCTCTCTCTCCTTCTCTCTCTTCCCTCCTCCCTCCTGCCTTTCTCTCACCTCCCCCTCCTTTCTTCCTTGCTTTGCTTTCCCCCAATCATACCGAAACCGTTATACTAGTTATGCTTTTTAAAATTATTACTCCAATATTCAGTCCCAGCCAAATAGTTCTGGAACACAACCTTAACCTCCTTCACCACCAAATTCAAGGAGCTTTTAAATTGAAGTCAGAAGACACCCAGAATTGTTCAGTAAATAGGCTATTTGAGTTCTTACAAGTGAACAGAGAAAATACTCTTCCTAAGGAACTATCCCATTGTTACTCAATTGTATTTTATTGATCGCTGATGCCCCAGCTCTAACCAGGGGGACCAACTCATTCCAGTTTCAGCACTAGTGTCTCAGGAAACTGCTCAGTCCTGAGGAAGCTGAAATAGTTGGTCATCCTTCCTCTAACACAGTAATACCTAGCAGATTCTCAATACACATCTTCTGTATGAATGAATGAAGAAACAACCTCATTAAAAAATATGCAAAACCCACTCTCACACTCCACCAACTCAGTTCTCTCTAAGACATTTTCATGTAAAACCAGAAAAACGTGACTTTCATACAAAAGGCTGTTTCCACTTATAATTCTTAAAAATCAGATGTTTTAGGTTTGAACCTTAAAATATTAAAATCCACATATAAACTCTGTCAATATGTTTATTTTAGGATTTTAGGAGAAAAATGTCACAGTGCTTACTCTTGTTATATGCCGTAACTTTCATTCATTCAGATATAAGTGGGGCAGGCAAATGCATTTTGGAAAATAGGTTTTGAAACTCTGATCTTTAAAAAAACAATCTGATGGCTTTGGGGCAGTCATAAACCTGAGATTATGGCTTTCTTCAAGGCAGAAGCAATGAGGCATGCAGAAATGTGGTTCTCACCCCTCCTTTCCCTCAATGGCCAAAAAGAGGCTCATTACATATGTAACATCCCCTCAGGAGAGGCTGCAGAACCCAAACAAGCTGCATTTCTGCTTCATCATTGAAGGCAGCCCTTGTCTTGCGACCTCACGCTTTGCGAGTGGTCATTGGTACAGTGACATTTCATTGCGCACAGATACCTCCCAGGCCAGCTCATCAGGAGAGGGCTGGCTGTGGGCTCAGCCTCTCCCACTGCAAAGCTTTATTAGCCATTATCCTTCGTGACTTCAAGGTGAGATCTCAGCATGCAGTAAGAACTGCTCATTTTCCACTGTTTCTCACATAACAGGCAAATTTATTTCCCTTATAAAACAGAAATTGCAGGTGTAAATGCCACCTACGCAGCTCTTTCACTGCAGGGGCCACCCCCCATAAGACAGTATCTTATCCACGGGATGTGCTTTTCTGTAGTTTAAACCAACTTAAATAAGAGAGAACCACAAATTTATTTTCCCCTTTCTTTCTTATTTCCTTCTTTACTCTTTCTTTCTTTCTTTCTTTCTTTCTTTCTTTCTTTCCTTCCTTCCTTCTCTCTCTCTCTCTTTCTTTCTCTTCCTTTCTTCCTTCCTTCCCCTTTCTTTCTTTCCTTCATTTTCATTTGTTAAATGATTTTTATATTTAAGCTGTCTGTTGTGAAGCATAACTTCTCTACTGAGTTACAATCGGCAAACAAAATGGTAACATGTTGAGAATGTACAATGTGATGACTTGATATACACATATGCAGAAAGTGAGCAAGGACATCAAGCTTTAATTAACACATCTGTCACATCACATAGTTACCTTTTTTTAGAGAACACTTACATTTTACTATCTCAGCAAATTTCAGTTGTATCTTACGGCGTTATCAACTACAGCCACCATGTTATACACTAGATCTCCAGACCTTATTCATCTTATGACTGAAAATCTCTACCCTTTGACCAGCCTCTCCCTATTTATCTCTATCTCCCCAGCCCTTCTCAACCACCATCTGTCCTGCTCTCTGTTTCTATGTGTTTGCCTTTTTTTTTTTTTTTAAGATTGCATACACAAGTGATACTGTATGGTATTGGTCTGTCTTTGTGTGGTTCATTTCACTTAGCATAATGCCCATCCCGTCCATCCATGTTCCCACAAAGGACAGGATTTCTTTCTTTTATTTTTTTTTAATTTTTTTATTTTTTATAAACATATATTTTTATCCCCCAGGGTACAGGTCTGTGAATCGCCAGGTTTACACACTTCACATCACTCACCATATCACATACCCTCCCCAATGTCCATAACCCCACCCCTTTCTCCCAACCCCCCTCCCCCCAGCAACCCTCAGTTTGTTTTGTGAGATTAAGAGTCACTTATGGTTTGTCTCCCTCCCAATCCCATCTTGTTTCATTGAGGATTTTTTTCTTTTAAAAGGCCAATATGCCATCGTATGTATATAGGCCTCATTTATCCATTCGCCTGTTGTTGGATGCTGAGTTTGTTTCCATACCTTGGCCACTGTGAATAATATGCAGTGAACATGAGGGTATGAATAGCTCCTGAAAGAGTGATTTCATTTCCTTTGCATATGTACCCAGAAGTGGAACTGCTGGATCATATGGTGGCTCTATTTTTAATTTCTTGAGGAATCTCCATACTGTGTTTCACAGTGGCTGCACCAGTTTACAAGGATTCCCTTCTCTCCATATCTTGGCCAACACTTGTTATCTCTTTCTGATAATAGCATCCTGGCAGGTGTGAACTAGTATCTCATTGTGGTTTCAATTTGCATTTCTCTGATGATTGGTGATGTTGAGTATCTTTTCATGTACTTGTTGGCCATTTGTGTATCTTCTTTGGGAAAATGTTTATTCAAGTTCTTAGGTACTGACGGTTAGGTCTTCAACATATGAATTTGGGGTGGAGGGACACAATTCAGCTCATCACAAAGAAGATCTTAAAATTTTGGTTTAAGAATTTATATTTTTTTGGGCACCTGGGTGGCTCAGGTGGTTAAGCCGCTGCCTTTGGCTCAGGTCATGATCTCAGGGTCCTGGGATCGAGTCCCACATCGGGCTCTCTGCTCAGCAGGGGGCCTGCTTCCCTTCCTCTCTCTGTGATTTCTTCCCTTCCTCTCTCCTACTGTGATCTCTCTCTGTCAAATAAATAAATAAAATCTTTAAAAAAAAAAGAATTTATATTTTTTTTCCATCTGTAGTAGGGAGAGAGTAGAGGTTTTTGAGCAGGAAGCATATTATCTGAGTTGTTGTTTTTCAGCAAACTAGCCCTCTTTGGTTGATGTGTGGGATGTCCTGGCAGAACGGAAACCCAAGGGTGACTATTGTTTCATGGCAGGCAAGAGGTAGTAATAATCTGATTTAGGACAGTAGAAATAGAGATGCAAATAGGAGGAAATGGGGCAGGGGAGAAATTCAAAATAATAAGCAGGATCTGGTTTAACACAGGAGTGAGGATAAGGGAGAGGTCAAAGGCCATCTTGAGGTTTCTGAGGCCAGAGGATGGAGTGGGTGGGGGCTGTGCTCACCGAGATGGAATAGAAAAGGAGAAGCAGATGGGGTGATGAGGGGGAGGGCAAGTGCAGTTTTGGGCCTGATGGTGATTTTGAGATGCGTGCATGACACCAGAATGGAGCTGTTGCAAAAGCAGCTGATGTATCAGTACAGACCTTGGGCCTCACCAAGAGTCATATTTTCAAACTGAGGCAAACTTTTGAGTAGAAACTTTGTCATTGAGGTTTTTTCACTTTCCTCCTGTTATTGCCCCTAACTCCTGGGTCCCAGGCCCACATGCTCTCAAACTGCCTTTCTTCCTCCCAAATGCAGATCCCCTACACTCAAATTCAGTGCCTTCTGAGTCATATAGAAGGAGGACAGAATGATGATGCTAGTTGGAAAGGAGTGCTAGCTGGTCCTAAGAGATCTGCAGTGGGTGGCATTTCAGGCAGTGTCAAGAAAAGGGGAGGGATTTTAGCCCATGCCTGGGAAGTATTTTGACTAAAAGTGCCTTCCCAGTGCTCCTGGAATCACAGCATCCCCTCAGCCTTCTCAAAGGACTCTGAACCAAAAAATCATACTTTGACTACCTACTTGTAGCTATTTCTGACAAAATGCCTTCAGCCCTAAAATTTGTATTTGAAAATCAAGAATCACGTGCATGGATTTGCATGTAAAATGGGTTTGTATCATACTTGCAAACTTGACTTTCCTGAAAGAGTAGATAGCTAGATGGGCCCCTTGTTCTGAGAAAAGGTCATCGATTCACCATTCCAATAGCATCATTTAATGAATGAATTATCTTTCTGTTTGCTGCTGAAGAATTCTCCAGAATGTTCTTTGTATTAGGATTAGCTGTGGGCCAATGCCTGTCCAATTTTAGGTTCATGACACCACCATGAGTAAATGGATACCTGTCTATTTCAAGCTTGCCAAGTCTTGTAATTTGATGAAGAAATGCAAGCATTCTACTGAAAGATGAATTACCTCTTTTCTCTGGCCCCTATTTCTTTTGGGTAGTGTCACACGGATTGGCCCCTGGGCTGCTCCTCCACTTCTGAATATGTCATTGCTGTAGTAATGCCAGGTCTTCAACTAACTGAAGGTCTCTCACTGCAGCACACCTTCCAGTGACTACACTCGCTGACACACGGGAGACCCAGTTATCTCTACTCTCCTCCCAGTGTCCCCAAGAAATGAGCTTGCGTGAGATCAGTCATCCCTGTCCAGCACATGGCTTGGTGTTGGGACAGAAACACTTTTATTCCTTCAACAGGGAAGGAAGAGAGTCAAGAAAGAACAGGGAACAGAGCGAGAACCAGAGAGCAGGTGCCCAGGGCAATCGTACAACAGTGAAGGGCTATTGAGGAGATGTGGTAGGAGGAAGACCCCCTCCTTCACTCCAGGGCCTCTTTCTTCTTCTTCTTCTTCTTTTTTTTTTTTTTTTTCACAAACTGCATTTCTGACATTCTTCACCTCAAAGCCAGTAGGAGGGACCACTCCTTTTATCATTTGAAAGGCTGAGCTGCTGGCCAAGATCCGAATTAGCAAGTTCATCTCTTTGTAACTATGGACCATCTGCAGTGAAATGATACCAATTGCCCAATGATTTCCAGGCAGTGATCACCCACTGGGCACCAGGCCCCTTGCCCTAGCAAGCATCTCAGTGTCTTAATTCCCTTTTTTCTGGTTTCAGATAAAAAGTAACCTGGAGCTATTGTTTTCCCCTTTTTATTCAGGATTGGGAAGGTTAGCTTAGACAGCTCTACTCCTTTTAGGCAGAATGAGAAAAATCCTATGGCTCTTGAGCTCAGACTTGGTGCTAAATTAATATGCCAAGGTGGGTTTTTTGTTGTTGTTTTTGTTTTCAATGGATAACATTATTCTCGGAAAAAACTGTGGTATTCTCGTTCTGTGCACTGGCCAGTACAGTAGGGATTAACCTTATGTTTGAATTTAAATTTAAATTAATTAAAATTAAAAAAAAATAAAATCCAGTTCCTCAGTCACACTAGCCACATGTCAAGTACACAGTGACCACATGTGGCTAGCAGCTACCTTGCTGAACAAGCAACATAGAACATTTCCAACTTCGCAGAAAGTTCTACCAGATTGGTTTTTAATAACTACTGTTTCAGTTTGGTTGTGAAATGTAACTATTTCTTGGCCCTATGGCCCTTGCCACATACTTGGCTTTGATCTAATAACAAAAGATCACTGGTTATAGGATATGTTTTCTTTGTATTACTGTCTTAATTAGGTTGATTCACAGTAATATACTTGCCAAGTTTATGACTGATTTACTTATCATTTTACCGATATAATTTGCTTGTATGATTAATAGAATTTCTAACCTGTATTCTGCTTTTCTGATATTGACATTCATTCATTTATTCTTCATTTATTCATTGGGTACTAACAGAGTTTGTGTTCTCCATGCTTAGAGACTGTGGTGTATTAAGTACCGAAAATATAACATCACAATTAAGATCTGGGGCTCTGGTATCCATCCACTGCCTAGTGCCATTCCTCATTTTTCCATAAAGATAATAAACATACGGATCTCATGGAGTAATGAAAATGAAATAGAAACACGTACCATTATTAACACAAAAATGTTCATATACTAAATGGTCAAAAATGTTATTTTAATAACCGACCTCTTTACTCTCATTATTGTTATTAAGGGGTGATGTTTAAGGCTCAAAAATATGGAAAAATCCCCATCTGCCCTTGTTCTCAGTGTTGTCTTGTCTTTTCTGGCCAATCATTCTGCAAAGGAAATGAAAAGGCAGCACTGGGATTGTGGTTAGTGGGAATGTGTAACTTCTTGCTAAAACAACCATTTTGACAGTTGCTGTAGTATGGTGAAATTTCCTGTTCTTTGTGCCACTGCTTTTCCTCCATAAATAAAAACTATGAATAAGCTTAACAGCAGCAAGCAAATAAGAAATTCGATTCTGAATATGCTTGCTCTTCTCTTATAAAAGAACAGAGACTATTCTAGAACAACAACCCAAGTTGAAGATAATTGAGTTTTCCTTGCTCGCTCAGTCTCATTCCCTACTTTTTATTAAAAAAGAATTTATTACTTATTGAGAGACAGAAAGAGAGCCTGTGAGCAGAGGGTGGGGCAGATAGAGAGAGGGAGAGAAAGAACCCCAAGCAGACTCCATGTTGAGCATGGAGCCCTATGTAAAGCTTGATCCCAGGACCCAGCGATCATAACCTGAGCTGAAATCAAGAGCTGGAATCTTGACCAACTGAGCCACCCAGGCTCCCCTCATTCCGTACTTTTTAAAGTGATTTCATTGTAACAAGAATAAAATTGGTGATGAAAAATAACACCATCCTTATTAATTTGGAGCACTTGGATTTAGTAGAAATTCTTTCAAAGAATCCAAAGCACTTAGAGAACTAGCTTCTGTCTGAAACCTTTAGATAATATGTGGCAGGAAGTCAGTTAATGGGTTCGGTACACATTTAAGGAACTCTTTGGTGTGCTAAGATTACCTTCACTTCATCTCTACCTGTTCTTGCCTTTACCCCTTACAGTGTGAGCCATCTAAGCCACCCATAGTCATGCAATTATTCTTTGGACCTTCCCAGGCACCTGACAGTTTGACCTCCCTGCTTCCTCGGGCACTACTAACCACCTCACTCCTTGAAAAGGTATCCCTGGTATTCACAGCTTTGTTTCTGAGCCTGGCTCTCAGGACTCTCTAAACCAGAGTATATAGGGATGTAATCTTATTAAAATTTAATAGTACTTCTGACAAGGATATTGCTAATATGCTATTCACATGTTTAGATGTTGTAAAGTTAAGAAAATTACCTAAAGTGATGGATTACACAATGAGGAGAATAAGAAAACAACAGATTGGAGTAATTAACCCATTACAAAATCTTCATCTTCGGCGCCTCCAAAACAACGTCCAGATTGAGAATGGAGAAAAAGAGAAGTGGGTAGAGGGCGATGTAAGATGATTGCAAGTTTATTAAGGAAAATTATATTAAGTGAAGTTGAGGGTATATTAAGAGAAGTTTGGGATATGGATAGAACAAGGGACTCTAATTCTTTTCATTGATGATTGAGAAAGTGATTTAACAGTCATGAAACATCTGGGGGAGTGTGTGTGTGTGCCACACACTTTGTGCTCAGTATCAGACAGTTTTCTTCTTTTACCTGTTGGTTAGACTAGAGCTAGAATTTTGTGGACTCTCCTGGGGTGTGCGCATGCTTTAGGATGGACATTGACCTGAAGAGCTCTCAGAGGAATGCAGGAGGAGTTGAAAATCCATATGATGTGATGTGTGGAGGAACCATGTCTGTCCTCAAATGTGTGAGGACTGTCAAAGGATGGTCTTATTTAGACTGATGTTCATCTTGAAAGGGTCAGCTTATAGCTGTGCTATCACTGAGCTGTAATATTGGGGTTAAAATGAATGTCTTTGGGGCTGTCTTCTATACCAGGCATGTCCTGGTCTTTTCAGTAGGTATAGATCTCAAGTTCCATAAAAAGTGGAGGTTATAGCCATCTCTTGCATCCCTGGATCCTACATTTAACACAGCACTTGGCACATAGTAAGCACTCAAAGAATTATGTGTTGAGATGAAGACAATTTCTCTCCATAAATTGTGTGCTCCCCATGGTTAACCCCTGGCCTATCTCTCACTGCTTTCTCCCTCTGATGTATTTCTTTAAGATGTATTTATTAATGGTTAAAAAAGATGTGGGGTGTGTATACACACACACACACACACACACAAGAGAAACAAGAGAGAGGATCACAGGGGAAGGGAAGGAAAAATGAAACAAGATGAAACCAGAGAGGGAGACAAACCATAAGAAACTCTTAATCTCAGGAAACAAACTGAAGGTTGCTGGAGGGGAGTGGGGTGGGAAGGATGGGGTGGCTTGGTGGTGGACATTGGGGAGGGTATGTGCTAGAGGAGTGCTATGAATTGTGTAAGACTGATGAATCACAGAACTGTACCCCTATAACAAATAATACATTATATGTTAATAAATTAAATAAATAAATATATTTTTTAAAAGATGTATTTATTTATTTGAGAGGGAGAGAGAGGGAAAGCAGGGGGAGGGGCAAAGGGGGAGAGAGAGAGAGAGAGAGAGAGAGAGTCTCAAGCAATCTCCCCACTGAGGGAGATGTGGGCCTCCATTCCAGGACCTTGAGATCATGACCTGAGCTAAACTCAAGAGTCAGACACTTAAACCACCCAGGCAACCCTCCCTCTGATATTTCATTCATTCATGGTCTTAACCTTCACTTCTCTATAGGGAAGGTACCTTAAGGACTGGAACTTCTTGCCAGACCCATATTTCTACTTCCCTGCTGGATATTTCCAATTGGAAATCTCATTGTCTCTTCAATCACTAAATTACTAAGTTCAACTTCCTCATCTTACCCTCCAGGCAAGCCTTCTCTCTGATTTCCCTATTTCAGTGCTGACTCAACCATTTATTCAATCACCCAGCTTCTCAATAATGAGCATAGGTACTTGAGACTGTGAATGAGAGATACATAGTATAGCTTGTTATTAGCTAAAATGGGGCCCATCAAAGCTAGTCAGTGAGGCTTATGTAGACCCAAGGCATATGCCTAGTGCAGAAGCCAACTGTTGGAGGAGATCATGGAGAAGACATGACCACCACTTGACCTGTGAGCTGGATGTCACCAATTGAGGCTCCACACCCTGTCTCCAGTGTATAAAATATGCATTTTGCTTGCCTTTTCCATTTCCAGAAACTACCCCCAAGGACATAATCTTGAGAGAGTGATGTATCGTTGAGACCATCTAGATGCTATACATGACTGAACCTGGTTAAGACTTCTGTACAAACTTTTAACATTTGGAAGGCTGGTGCAGAGATCTACTCATCTTGTATCCCCCCAAGACAAGCCTCATAGGTAAGTTCCTTGCTTATTAAACCTGCCATCTACCAACCTGGAGTGGCCAGCCTCTTTCTTTGGTCTTTCCCAGCCTTCTCCACATTGAACCCGGCTTCAGATTTCAGCTAGGAACCTCCTAAGGAGGTTGTGAACTAACACTATCATAGGCAAAGGAGAAGCTAATTTTGGTCAAATGTGAATTCCTATGTCCACTTAATGAATAAATTCATGGTTATCACCTTCTCCTCATTAATAATAAAGAAATGAGATAAAGAATTGTAAGCTAGTTTCATCAGTGAACTGGAGACCTAGGAGAACTAATGGTCAACTACATCCTGAATCCAAATGCCTGAGGACCAGGAATGCCAATGGCAGAAGTTCCAGTCCTTGGGCAGAAACAGATGTTACAGCTTAAAGACAGGCAGGACGAATTCCCTCCTACTCAGGGGAGGCCAGTCTTCTTGTTCCATTCAGGCCTTCAATAGGTTGGATAAGGCTCACTCACACTGAGTAGGGCAATCTGTTTTACTTAGTCTACAAATTCACATGTTAATCTCAACCAGAAACACCTTCACTGACACACCCAGAATAACATTTGACCAAATACCTCGGTACCCTGTGACCTAGTCACATCATACCTTCTGTGAGCGGCATTTAACCTGTGTTCATATTTAGGCAATGAAGAGGAGTTCTTCCACAGGATACCCGTTCCGTTGTAGGGTAGCACTCTATTTAAAAGGGTATTTAGCTTTTCTATCATGTCTACACTAGGGAAATGACCTCACCTCAGTAGCTTCATTGGCCCTAGATAATACTGAGGTTCTGTCCTTGCCTACCCATCCATGAGTCCTCTCCTGCCCTGCTCCCCCTTCCACAGGGCAACCCTCCAAATCCCCACAAGCAGCACTTAGATCTCCCCTTAGTCTCTTTACCAGCTTTTCTACAGCTCCTTGGCACCTCTGAGAGTTTTGTAAAGCATTCCCTTCATAGCACCATCATAAAATATCTACCAAAGCTGACTTGAGGGAGGGGCAGCTCACCGGGCTCCAGGGGAGGCTGCTCCCTGCCTTGAGATGTTTCTGTACCACTCTGTACCTCTTCCTGCATCCCAGGAGGCAGGGCAAGGGAGCCCCCAGCAGGGCTGCTCCCACTTCACTTCAGAAAGAATGCACAGTCAGTTGAAAAAAAAAGAAAAAAAGACACACTGGTGGCTTCAAAGAGGAGAAAATCAGTATCTTGTTACAAAACAGACAATCAGGTCTGGGATGAATTGCTGAGCCCAGAACAAAGAAGCCAGAGAGAAGCACCAACACTCTCCTTGGAGAGGAATCTCTGGCAGCCTTACCACCCTCTCCCTGTAGTGTGAGTTCTCTGGGTACTAAAGACTTGCCCTTGACTGCTTGTGCTCTTCTGCCTGCCTTTCTAAATAAGGATGTGGAATAACTCTCCGCCCTAGAACCATGATCTCTGAAGACGCCAGTAAGAGATTAGCTTTAATTTTGGTCATCACCAACCTCTGGATTAGTATGCTGTTAGCTGGACAGCCCCTTTGGCAGAATGACTTAGAGGATATTTGACTTAGAGAACTATAGAAGATATTTCCCATATAAAATTTTCAAATATACAGCCTATAATTACATTTCATTTTTCGGTTCTTAAAGATTTTTTTTTTTTTCAGTTTTCTGAGGTATCTTTTTAAAGATATCCCTTAAAGGGACCAGACTGTAAGCCACTATCAGTGACTCCTTAATTATCAATGAGTGTCTTTCTTAGGGCGTCACTGGCTCTCAGCTTGGTGGTATTACACTTGCATTGGGCTGCACTTACAGAAGACAATTATCTGTTCTTGGTGTGTGTTGTTTCCCTGAGACAGCATTTCCTGATTTTCCAGTCACTTAAGGACAGTTAGAACACCCAAAGGGCAGTTGTTTGCAAACCTGTTCAGTGCATATACACAGGACACATATTGGATGCTCTGTAGAAGTTAGGGACCATGTGTCTCCTCTGAGTCTTCAACACCAAGAATTGGCTAATACACATTTATTAAATTAATCAGAATCAATATATGAACCTGGATTTCTCTGTTCCTAAATTAGCCAAGGGCACAATTCACCATGACCTGTGTTCCTTTCAGGAATTCATTTAATATTTACTTGTTTGCAACATGCTAGGTACTGGACTTGCAGAATTTAAGGAGTGAAAATGAGTAAGAGGTAATCATGACACGGAGAGAGGAAAGCTGTGTTAGGGGAGGTGTGGGCAAGGCTAACTCCTAGCCCCTTGGCAAGGTCAAAGCTAGTCTGGTTGTTTACAGGTAAGGTTTATGCTGATTGGTCAGCAGAAGAGAGTGTAATCTAGCTAGTGAGGAGGGGCAGCTGCTCAGATCTGGAGGCCTCATTAGCACCTGTAGGCCAACAGGGGTAATGAACCCAAACTTTCAGTATTTGATTTAAAGCTACACAACCCTGCCACTGGCACCTTTTGGCTGACTCTCTGATACCATACACACTGGCCCCATCCCCTTGCCTTCTTGTTCCTGTTACTGCTGGTCTCCTTTCCAGGCTCTTCAAGCTAACCCCCCCCCCCCAATCTGTCCCAACTCCTCCTGCCCAGCACCCATCCATAGCCAGTCATATCTGGTATAGCATCCTTTGTCCTCAGAGCATATTTCAGAAACCTGGAGCCTCTTGGCACACTTACACCCCAGTTGGAGGGAGGTACAGAGAAAGGTCCCAGGGGGGTGGGGGTTACAGTTTGAATTGTAGCCCCATCTATCAGAGCTGTGCAAATTTGGGAAAACCATACAATATCTTTGTCTGTAAAATGAGGATAATAATGCCTGTCTTGAAAAGGATTGAATGAGATGATGGTGTAAGTTTGTAAGCAGTGAAAATCTGACTGAAATGTAAGGCTCCCGCCTCAGCCCTTAGGAGGATGGTGTGGCCTGAAGCTCCACACCTGTGCACAGTCCTCTTTCAGTTCGATCATCATCAAATGACCGAAAGTTGTTGAAACCTGCAAACTCTGATTGCCTATTGGCTATTTTCCCAGGGATGATCCACAGCTACTCTTTGAATCATCCTGGCTTACTTCTACTTTTTGCCTAAGACTTAAGAGGAGCACTAACTTCTCTTGCGAGCACTTCCTGGTATTTCCCTCTCCCTTTGCCTAATTCAAAACTGAATCCCACACTCCTCCTGGGCATGCTGATGGCTCCCAGAGCATGCCTCTATGAAAGCATGCATGTAGCACTGATTTTCTGAGCTATTCCCCTCTATGAATCCCATGATGGTGGAGGCAACATCTTTCACTTCTAGATCTTCATTACACAGTAGGTCCTCAGTAAATATTTCTGGAGCAAATGAATTAATGGAATTCTGGACTCATCTCTAATGTGTACATTTCCTGCTTTCTTTGAAGAGTCTGTCAATATAAAATGACCCAGGAATTCCATTCCCTGAAGTAGGACTGCATATCTTCATAGTAGATGCTGCTTGGTGATGGCTCCTGTACAAAAGGGTGCAAGGAAGGAAGCCCAGGCATGGTGGTTTCCCTTACACACTCCTTTATTACAATATTCCTCTATTGCACGCTTGGATTCTATGGAGAAGCAGACAACCATGGCATAAACAGAATTTATAAAAAATCAGTGCTATATCACCTTAAGGATTCACTTTAGAATGGTTGGAAAGTAGAGACTTCACAGGATATGTATCTAATGTAATATTTGAATGCCTGGACTTTGGGGTCCAATAGACATGAACTCAAACCTTAGCTGTTTCTCATCAACTACATGATCTTAGGCTACTTTCTTAAACTTGCTGGGCCTCATTTTCCTCAGCTTTACAGGCTTTGTATGCCTCACACTTTTGTGCTGAGGGTTAAAAGAGATAATGCATTCTAGCAATTAGCACAGTCTCTGGCACCTGGGAAGTGCCCAGTATCTGCCATCTCTGGTTTGGTGTCATTGTTTTCATTATCAGGAAGTCACCCCTTTCATCGTCCTGTCAACTGTCCCTGAACATCTCTCCAGTTCTGTGGAGGTCAAGGGCATCATACTCCATAAGAATTTCAGTGTCTCTGATAGCATTTGTAGATTTGTGTCTGTTTGTGGATAGAGCTATTTATTTTTTAAAAAATCAAAATTCTTTACCCCTCATCAAACCAATAATGTCTCTACAAGTATTCAATCACATCTCAGTTTCTTATGAACAAAGCAATTCCAAACATTTATTCTTTTCTTCTCTTCAGTGTCCAGCCACCTAGCTGGTGCATCTTGCCCTCCACAGAGTACAGAGCTCCTGTACTCTGCAGGAGAACCATATTCTACCATCTAGGTAATTTCTACGCATATCTTTTGCCTTTCTGATCAGGCCTGTTTCCATGGAAACAGAAAAATTTACTCCCTTTTCCTGACTTCCTACTATTGCAGGGCATGTGGGTCAGGGGAAGGAATTCCTATTTCATTTTTCTTGATGTGATTAGATAGCCAGGCTATGATGCATTACCAAATTTAAGTGGCTCCACTGTATCTGTTTCCAAAACAACCTATTCACAGATGTAGATCCCATCCTGGTCTCTCAACATCAGCCATAAAACCAACTATACACATTTCAGGTGCTCAGAAATGTACGGGTGAGTTAATGAGTGAGTGAATAAACAATTAAGAAAGCCAGCTGTCAGTTGTCCTAACCATAAGTTGCACTGGTGTTGGACATCAGGGGGAAAACCCTTAAGCTTCTCTGGAAAACACTTTTTCATTCTGTGTCATACCATGGAGAAGGAGAAGAGGAAGAGAAAGAAGGACCTAGATCATTAAACAGTTTATACAATTCCAGTTAGATGTGTGTTTTACCTTACAGCTTTTGAGGTATCTTCATGCTCATTGTTAACACTCTATTTCTATTAGACAACTACATAGTGTTTGTAGCAATGTGGCTACAAATTGAATGGGACAAATTTCCTGCCCTAGTTCACAGTAATCCTGAAAAATATAAAAGGCCTATATTTGGATTATACCCCATGTATGACGAGCAGACTGAAACTTGCTCAGCCGGGAAGATTACTCGTCCAAGAGCACATAGCTCGTCAGTACGGCAATGGGACTAGAACCCAGTGTTGCATTCCCTGCCTATACCAAGCTACCTCCTTTATGCCTTGGTTAAGTCAAGCAATGTCCAAGCTACTTGTGAACTGTAATAAATGTCACAAAATATGTGTACAGGGCAAGAAGACTTTGTGTATATTTAGTAACTCAAATACTGTGAACTTTGTTTTTCTAATATAGTTTACTGGCCAGAATCTGAAAAGGGAGCATTAGATGATCCATATCTACACAACCAAGAACTAACAGCATTCATCCCAGAATACAGTAAACATTACACCAAGCTTCTTGTACTTGGTTACTAGCTATTTGGTTATCACGTAATTAAGCAAACCAATTTCAATACTAATATTTAGATTTGAACTATGAACCCTACTCGAATTAAAAAGCAACATTTTGCTGAATCCTGAACCAATAGCAAATACTGATTACTACACCAGAATCAGAAGCTAAATTCCACCAAACCACCAGTGAGTCATTTCAAACAGGAGTTAAATTGGAAAATACTG
The DNA here is from genome assembly GCF_022355385.1 of Mustela nigripes. Lineage (NCBI taxonomy): Eukaryota > Metazoa > Chordata > Mammalia > Carnivora > Mustelidae > Mustela > Mustela nigripes. Next base: position 6,598,927 of record NC_081561.1, read on the forward strand.
GACTTGAAAATCAAAATAGTCTTCAGAACTAAATGTCAGTCTCTTCAACATTATACTCAGATACAGTCCCTATAATTGATGAAGCAGTCAACAGAAGGAGGGAGGGTGGGCGCCTGTTCACGTGCCAGTAATACTGGCCAACCCTGCGGCCAAGTTCGCTAAAGCCAACAAACTTGACCTTGTTATTTGGAAACGAATATGGAGTGAAAAAAAATTTAAATAAAAAGCAAGACACTCATCATTCAATGGGAGCCATTTTGTAAAGAACAGCTGCGAAAGCAAATTTCACGTCTCCCTCTGTTGCAATCCCAAGTAACTGAGAGTACTGCTCTGCCACTTCTATTTTTGTAATGTCACACGCCCACAGAGAGTTCACAGGCACGCTAGCTGCAGGAAAGATCGGTTCTCCCTTTTGTACTACCACCCTTGAGAGGCAGGCAGGGAATTTGCTGCTAAGGAAAGCTAATAAACGTAGTAACCAGAAAAAGGAACCAGAGGCAATCAATAGATCAATCAGTCAGGCTACTGAATTCATTTCACTCGTGTCAGAGCTTGAACTGTTTGTTGAGGACGTGGTGGGGAGAGTTAGGAACTGGAACAGGAAATAAGTGGAATTTGAGATGGAGGTAGAACTGAGTGGGGTTAAGGAAGTGACCTCCTGCATTAGCGGGCAAAATCCTTCTGGTTGTTTTCTTTCTTTCACTTGCAACAGACTTGGGACCAATCCACTGAAGCTGCTTTTTCCAGGATCCCAACTTGAAAAGTGAAATTTCCCAATTAGAAGTGGTTGAGCCTACAGTGTGTGTATATATTTGATTCTTCACCTAGGTGTACAGCGTGGCCCCTCTGTACTTGTGTCCAGCCTAGTTCTAAGCAGTGGAAACATGACTGAGCATTTAAATTAGACACAACCCCTGCTCTTGTAGGCCTTATATTACAGTAAGCCAATAGAAGCTAAAGCATGTCACAATTTGGGTCTAAGCTCAGAACTGCAACACTGTCACTTCTGATGCATTCCACAAGGTGAAACGACTTACAAGATCAGCCCAGATTCAAAGAGTGGATAAATAGTTGCAAAATCATGTTGCAAAGGAGATACAGTGAAAAAAAAATTGCCGCCTTTTTTGCCATGAATCTACCAGAGTTGGATCCCTTCCCCGCCCCCACCAGAAGCAGCTCTTGAGATAAAGAATTGATTGCAAGTAATTGATTCAAGAGGTGATTCTAAGGAAAGAGTAGGAAAGTAGGATAGGGTAAGGAGGAAAATCTATTCAGGGTTTATTCATAAGAAGGTTCTCACTGCAGAAAACTGAGTTCAATCCCACTGGAAACCTCTGGGACCCTGTACAGAACCTGTGTCAGAGCTACCCCATCAGAGGAGAGGGAAGATAGGGCATGTATGCACCAGTTCCCTTATCATTGGCCGAAGGCTCCTGCTGGAGACATTGACACCCTGGGACCTCTAGTTTTCCTTTAGCTAGCCAAGTTTGCTTCCTTTTCTTTTCTTTTCTTTTCTTTTCTTTTCTTTTTTTTTTTCTTTCCTTTTCTTTTTCTTTTTCATTTTTTTTTTTTTTTTTTTTAAAGCTTGCTTCTTTGAGAGAGAATCAGAGGTGGTTACACTAAAGGACCTGAATGGTGAGTGCCATGAGACAGGAGTCAAGCACCAACGGGGAAGTGTGAATGGAGAAATGGCCACAGGATTTGGCCATCTGATGGCTGGTGGGGATCTGGACAAGCACAGTTTCATTGGAGTGGTGGGAATAGATGCTTGTTTGAGTTGGGATCCAGAGAGAAGAGGTGTAGAAATAAAGGGTGAGAATCTATTTAGCAGACTTCCACAGTGAAAATAGTAGAACAGTGAATGAGGTACAAACAGGAGGGGGCAGTAAGACCAAGGGAGGGTGTATTTTTTTACTGAGGCATATATTGTAGGCCAATTGTATGCATACGGAATGATTCAGTAGAGGAAAAAAAATGTGACAATACTTGATAGAGAATGGGCATCTGTGAGATTCTACTTGCTTTCTTGGGATCCCACCTCGGATAATGTTGAAAAGCCTAAACTAGCCTGGGAGTACATAAGGAAGGGGTCAGACCAGAGCACTGATGAAAGGGGGGTCTCCTTGAAGAAAGACGCTGCAATATGACTGTAAGAATCAGTAGCTGTTATTCTACTCCTTCCCCAAAGGACTAATGCTGTTTAGCAGGATAAATATAAAATGGGGAAAAGGGACTGTCCAGATCTTCTGACAACTTCAGATTAAGGTCCAATCTGACATGGGGGCCATGAAACCACAAACACTGCTATGATACCTTGTTAGATTTGGGATTCATGGATGCCAGGTGATTAATGGAGTCCAGGTTAAAGTCTATCTCACAGTGAGTTCAGTGGGTCTATGGACCCACCTACGGTCATTTCCTTGGTTGCTAATTGCATAATAAGATTGGATATACATAGCATCTGGTAGAACTTTATATTCATTTCCTGACCCGTGGAGTAAGAGTCATAATAATAGACAAGACCAAGCTGAAGAACCTTAAACTTCCTCTTTTCTTCCACTAAGACAAGAAGTCAGAAGTGATACTGCATCCCAAAGAGAAGGTCTGATATTAGTGCCACCCTCAAAAATTTAAAAGAACAGAAGTGGTGGTTCTCATCATATCCCTATTTAATTCAACCACATGGCCTTTGCAAAAACCAGATGGGTCATATTGCTGATGAGGTGTTATCATAAACTTAACCAAGTGATAGCTCCAATTACAATTGTTCTGGATGTGGTATTTCTACTAGTTTTAGAACTAGGTCAACATAGCCTTTGTACTTTGTATGTAGTTACTGACTTGGCAAATTCATTCTTTTCTATGTCTATCAAAACAAAGGGATCAAAGGCATTTTCCAATAACACATAACTTCATGCATTTACAATCTTTATTTCTTCTGAGTTCTGTTACAATATAGTCCAACTGTTTTTTGATGATCTGGACATTTCACAGAAAATTGTGCTGGTCTTCTATATTAGCATCATGTTAGTCAGACCTGGGTAGCAGGAAATGGCAAGTGTTCTCTATGCTCTTGTAAGATGTGTCCATTCTGAGGGCGCCTTGGTGGCTCAGTGGGTTAAAGCCTCTGCATTCAGCTCAGGTTACGATTTCAGGGTCCTGGAATTGAGCCCCACATCGGGCTTTCTGCTCGGCAGGGAGACTGCTTCCTCCCTCTCTCTCTGCCTGCCTCTCTGCCTACTTGTGATCTCTGTCTGTTAAATAAATAAAATATTAAAAAAAAAGATGTGTGCATTCTGGAAGTTGGGGTGGGGGTGGGCAACCCACAGAAATTTAGTAAAGTTCCTAGGAGCTGTAAGGTCTGGAGCATGCTAGGACATTCCTTTAAGGTAAAGGACAAGCTATTGCAGTTTGCATTTCCTACCACTAAGACAAAGGAATAGTGTTGGATAAGCATCTTTGAAATTTGGAGATAATCATATCACATGCTTAAAAATCCTACCCTATCCTATTTATTGGGTGACTTAGACAGCTACAAGTTTTGGGTGGATCCAGAACAAAAAATAGCTCTGCAGCAGGTTCAGGCTGCAGTAAGAGCATCTCTACTAATTGGTTCATATGATCCATGGACCTAATAGAGATAGAATACCCATAGTAGAAGAGGACAGTGGGTAGAATCTTGTGCAAACCTCTGTGGTAGAGGCACAGTGCAGAGCATGAGGGTGCTACAGCAAGGTAATGCCATCTGTATTGAAGAACTATTCACTCTCCAAAATGCAGCTCTTGGCCTACCGTTGAGGCCAGATAAGGACTGCCTGACTATGGAGCTGCAAGAGATTATTAGATGACTGGAGCAGGGATTTACCAGATGGAAAGATTGATGGAAATCTTGCCATAAACCCTGAGTTCCCTTCCCTGGAATCCAGAACCTCTAATCAAAGTGAATCTGAAAGTATAGAGTTAGGAAGCAAGTATTTCCCCAAGGGAATCAGGATTTAGGGAGCAGGGATTTACTAGAGCCAACAAACTATAGGATTGGTGCGGCTCTTCAGTAATCTATCATTCAGTGAAAATTGTACATTTGGGATTGAGCCTAAGCAGGTCTGAAAAGCACAGGCAAGTTACACAAACATGTCTAGACACTATTGCTACATATCTCTATTGCACAAATGCCTTTTCCTCACCTCACAACTATGTGAACTAAAACATGGATTACTTAAAAACTATAACCCTACCAAAGAGCTGCCCTGGTGTAGAGAGGAGAGGAGAAATACTTTTCAGTGGACAGAGCCCCATACACACACTTGGATATCACATTTGTGTGGAAAGGGAAATGGGACTAGGTAAGGCTCCATATAGCTCCTCGGTCATTGATTAAGGCCTCACCAGGACAGAGGTCAAGATGTGCAAGTCTGAAAGGTCAGAGGCAAGGAGTTGTGGAGAAGAATATATTAGAAGGACCTATGGGAATGCACAGAATGAGTTTTTGGGGTCAATATGAGCAGCTCAGCCACTCAGTCACCCCCAGGCAGCAAAGTAAGAATGAAAATGGGCAAGTGACTGTAGGCTCTATCATTCCTACACTATGTCCCATCACCTAGAAACTGCCAGGCTGATAGAATGATGAGTGGTCTCTTGAAGGCACAGCTAAAGCATGAACCTGGCACAGTTGAGATACTTCATAGGATTGGAATGGAGCATGGTCATTTGGGATACAATATATGCTTTGAGTCATCATATGGGCATTGTAGGATACATTATCCATGATAGCTAGACTAGATGAGCCTGGGAGCCAACAGTTAAGAAGGAATGAGCTCTCATATAATCAGTCCCAGTAGCCCACTTGGGGAAATACTTGCTTCCTAACTCTATACTTTCAGATTCACTTTGATTAGAGGTTCTGGATTCCAGGGAAGGGAACTCAGGGTTTATGGCAAGATTTCCATCAAGTCCTTTAAATACAAAGCTATAATTTTGGGCTCCTACTGTCATTGTACAAGAAGGAAAAGGAAGGAATTATATTGGTGGACATAGCCAACCTTGACTGTCATCAAGACCTCTGGTTGCTGCTAAATAAAAGGGTGGAGAGGAGTATATCAAGAATTCAGGGATGACTTTATTATTCTTCTGTGCCTAGTGATAACCATAAATGGACAGTGGTAGCAACCATGGCATGACTAAGGCACAATAAACAGTGGCTCAAACCTCTTGAGGGTAAATGTCAGGATTATCCATTGCATAAGCAAACTAAACTAGCAGAAGTGTTGAATGAGGGAAAGGGAAATCTAAAGTGGATAGTGGAAGAGGGAAAGTGGAAGAGTATCTATTCTGTCTCTTAGGAGGGATGTGGCTTGTCCTACTCATCCGCCTGTTGAAATTTGCTGTATTTTAAAGGAAATACACCTTGACATATTAGTTCTACCTTGAAGATTGAGTTACCAGAATAAACTTAAATGGGCCAGAAGCTGATCACAGCAGTGCAAGTGTTGATGCTTCCTCCAAGGACTTCTGTTGACATTCACTGTTCCTTTACACACAGGTGGTTATGTACCGAAGAACCTTGTGACCCTTTTCCTGATTCCTCATCGTCTATTCAAAGAAGGTTGTCTGGTCTATGTTCAAGACTCACCTGAAGATCTAAAAAGTTAATTTCCTCAAAAGGAGACCTCAGCTAATGTCATGTGTGTGTTGGTTAAATAAATAACCACCTTCAGATGGGACACACTGAAGTAGATTAAATATAGTCTTCTGGAGGCCTATCAGTAGAGTCAAGCCCAAGGTGCCCACAGGCTAGCTTGTTCATTAATATCACCCATATTGGCTTTCTTCCCTTCCTCAGTCCCAATGGTTCCCTCTATTGTTACAGAATCCTAACATCTCAAGGATTGGGTGCCTTGAGCAGACCAGGACAAACCTTGTTTCCTTGGTAATTAAAAAAAAAAGTGCTATTATAATTTTAAAATATTATTCCCCCAAAGAAGCTTATAATTAAGAAAATGACACTAAGGTTTATGTTTTTAAAGTGAAATAATGACTTCTCCATGGAAAATAATCAAAGGAAGATCAGTTGTAAATTACTGTAGTAGCCCAGGCAGGAGATGATGGTGGCCTGGTTTAGGGTTTTAGCAGATATACATTTGCTTATCAGAAATGGGGTCTGGACTCTGTGTCTTCTAAACAGAAGCCTGAAACTTGACTCTGATAAGATTGTCTCATTGCTACAAGCTTATGCTAAGGAAATTGTTTAAAATTGATTTGCCCAATCAGGGATGGATTTTAGAACACAGTCCTTTTTAGAACTGCATTCCAACTGGTTGGGTTAACATTTTAAGTACAGTAATAAAAATATAAAATTATACAAAGCCCATGTTATCCAAAGTGTTTCTCAGGTCTTTGAAATGTCATTGCCGTAATTACTATGATGGCGAGATAGAACATAATGATTCAGGGAGGTGGAGACCTCTGCATGTTCCTGAGGGCCCTATTTCTGCAGGACTCATCTGGTTCTGCCCACCTGGGCCCCAGCACCCACCCACCTGGAGTAACATGCTCTGGGGTAGCAGTTCTCAACCCTAGCAGTCCAGTGAAAATCACCCAGGGAGTTTTTATGCATTATTGAGCGCCCTGCAGAGTTTTAGTTTATGTGAAGTTTATATGTAAATGTTTACTGTATTAGAAGTTGAAACAAAGAAATGTGTTAATATGTATTTTAATTTACAGACCTGTACCCCTGGGGATAAAAATATATGTTTATAAAAAATAAAAAATTATATAGAAGTAAAAAAATAATAATAATAATAAATGCATTATGTGTTACCATCAAAAAAAAAAAAAAGTCAAGAAAGCGGAGACTGGCTACCTTCAAGTCTACAATCCTACCTTTAAACAGACCACTTAAATTTCTATGCCTGAATTCTCTCATTCATAGAGTAGAGATAATAGGATCTACCTCATAGGTTTATTGAAGATTGAGGGAGATTATCAATAACAATGAACAAATCAATATAATAAGATACCCTACAGGTACTAACAAAGGAATATTATCAACTTTATGTCAACATATTTAAAAATTTAGATGAAGTAGACAAAGTCCTCAAAAAAAACATCTCTCATTGGGCGCCTGGGTGGCTCAGTGGGTTGGGCCTCTGCCTTCCGCTCGGGTCGTGATCTCGGGTTCTGGGATCGAATTCCACAGCAGGCTCTCTGCTGGGCAGAAAGCCTGCTTCCCCCTCCCACTCCACCTGCCTCTCTAACTACTTGTGATCTCTCTCTCTCTCTGTGTCAAATAAATAAATAAAATCTTAAAAAAACTCTCATCAAAACTGATTCAAGAAGAAAAAGGAATAAATAGTACTATAACCATTAATAAACTCAAGTCAACCAAACTCTCCCCAGAAAGAAAGCTCAAGGCCATTTAGTTTCACTAGATGGTTCTGCAGAATATTCAAAAAAAAAAAAAAAAGAATTTACAATTTTCCCAGACCCTTTAGAGAAAGAACATAATCCTCAATTCAGTTTATGATTTTAACAAAACTTTGATACTGAAATTTGATAAAGATAATAAAATAAGAGGAAAAAATCACAAGTTGATCTATAAACTTAATGAAAATAGTGTAAACAAGATATTAGCAAATGTAACCTAGCAATTTTTTTTTAAAAAAGAAGGATAAATCATGGCCAAACTGGATTTACCCCAGGAATTCAAGATTGTTTCAACATAAGAAAATCTATTGTTGTGATTAATCATATTCACAGATTAAACAAAAAGTCCATATAAAGGATGTTGATAGATGCAGAAAAGTGCTTGGTTAGTTTCAATATTCATTTGTAATAAAATACTACAACAGACTGCAAATAGAATAGAATTCCCTTTACTTTGCTAAGCAGAAAAAACCTACATCAAATATCTTTTTTTTTTTTTTTACTTTGCTTAGGTTTATTTTGCCATTCTTTTTCTAGTTTCCTAGATTGATGCTTAAATAATTGTTTTTGTGCCTTTCTCTTATCTTACACATTCATCTTGAGAATATACGTTTTCCTCTAATCATGTCTCTAACTGCATCTCATGAATGTAAGCAGTGTTTTCATTATTATTCATTTAAAAATATTTTCAAGCCTCCATAATGATTTTCTCTTTGATTCATTAGTGATATGGAAATATATGTTTTTACTTCATAATAGAGATTTTTCTAGTCTTCCTTTCTTTAAAGCTGCTTTCTACATCATTGCTAGAATATACTCCCTATGCTTGTAAAGTATGTCAATACCTTGCTTTATGGTCAAATATACATGAACAAATTTTGTAACTGTTCTATGTGTGCTTCAAAAAATGTGTATTCTACTTTTTTATATTAGCTACACTACTTTTAAAACTTTCCTTTGGATACGTATGTATTTTAAATTCCTCTTTTTGCTTTTTTGAACTTATTAATCATCATTGTTTTATGATCTGTGTCTGGTAGTTGTGGTATCTGAAATCATTGTGGACTCTGCTTTCTTTTCTGCTGCCAATTGATCATGGTGTCTTATCTCATTGTGTACTTGCCTCTCTTTGATAGTATTTGAAAATAAAGAAAAGTTATGCATATAATATGAGGCCTGGAATGGTTGTGCCTTCCTTTAGACTGAAGTGTTATTCTTCTCTACAACTATGTGTGGGGCCTCTAGTGTGAGACCATCTGAATGAAAGTTTAGGTCTTGAGGTTCCCCAGGGTTATTTAAAGGAAGAGAACATAGGCTGTTAGTCAGTGTGAATGCTGGCTTGCTTCTGATCTGCCTTGACCCTACGGCTGAAGATCTTTAGTATCCTAGCTTTAAACATGGGTAGGGATGTATCAGACTTCCTTCTTCTAGTAGGCTCTGGACTTTGACTTGGGTTCCCCTTGCCCTGGGATTCTGCTTTTCAGTTGCTCTCTCTGGATCAACAAATGCCCTCACAGCAAAGTTTTAAGTATTTTTTTTTTCCTATTTTGATATGGCTTTTTCACTTGTTCTCAGCAGGAAGGTTTATTCACATTATCTTACCATTACTGGAAGCAGAAGATACCAATTGAAAAAATGTTTTATGTCCCAAATTTTAGTATTTATCACATCAATAAAAGAGTAACAATAACAATAAAATGATAATAATAATAATAATATCAACCCACTCTTTTATTATAAATATTAAGCAAGATGAAGATGGTAAAAATATATTGTCATGTTTTTCACTCTACTGGCATTTAAACTCTTTCAGAAACAGACTCTATATTGAAATCACTATAAATTCTCTTAACAAAAACCACAAATAATATGCTCAAGCTCTCTTTTTCTGTTTACTTTAAGGATTTGTTCTGTTTTAGAATTCTCAAATAGTGAGAAATGTTTTCTTAACAAAAGAACTCAATTTTATTGCCATAAATAAATGAACAAAGTAGAAAGGATTTCTAAGTGATAACTGAAATATACACTTCCTACATGAAGGGAGTAATTTTTCATTCTGTTTATGAGAGTGGATTAAACTGCATGATTTAATTTTACCTTTCTTAAAAATAAAAACAAGTCCAGTGGAATCCCAAAGTAGCAGAAATATCCAAAGTTAAAAATCTTTAAATTACTCCAAAAACTAGTGGGTCCATGAAAATAAGTTGAACTCAAAAAAACTCTGAAAATGGTTCAGTTTATTCCCAAAACCTTCCTGGGAAAGAAGTGAGAAGTGGATCTGTTTAATTTCAAGTCTAAAAACATAACCCATTTTATTGAGCTTATTACACCATTAGGTTGCACATTAGGGAGCCAAAATAACAAAATTACAAATCGTGCTTTGCACCTAAACCAAAGCAGATGAAATTTCTTAAAATTTATCAGTTATTCCATAAAGAATGCTACCCTGAGACCCACTAAGACTTTCTTCATACCATACTATTATAGTGATTTTGTGTCTAAGCAATTGTGACTTCTAAGAAATATATTACATGGTCCCAAGCCCAGCCAGTTTCAATTTTATCAAAGCCCTTATTTCTATATGCCTTGAATGCACTTAGGTTGCTGACTTTGGATTCATTCTGATTGTTCATTACACTTTTTTTTAGTCTGTTGCTAAAATGTGGTGTCATCATTTCTTGTGAACAGAGACCAAGAAACATCATACAAAACTCTCTTTCTAAACCTAGATTGGCTCTAAAAAATCTTAATTTACCTACAATATCAAAAACGGAACAACAAAACCAAAGTTCTCTATCACTTTGAAGTGAAGAATTATGTTAAAGATAATTTTATTGGCAGGATAAAGTGTTTCATCTGTATTCCCAACTCTCTTTACCACTTTCCAAACCTGTTCACGGACTCTCAGCCAGGTATTTTCCACCCCTCTCCTGCAACAAATCCCAAGCTCTTGACAGCGTTACAGGAAAGACCGTGTCTAGCAAGCTTGTATTGCAATGTGAAGGTTTCACATGTAAACTTTAGGTGAATATATATATACAACAAATAATAGTGGACACTCAAGCAGGCTTGCCTAATGATACTAATCTTTTTATAATACTTTTTCTTTTGAAAAGTAAGGTAAAACACTCATTATGTACAGGCTAGGAAAGGGACACAAAATCAATCAGATATCCCCACCCCCCCAATGTAATCTTTGGTGGTGGTCACTTGGCCAGTCTAGGAAATCTTCAAAGCAGTAGTTTTGGTCATCTTCTGATTTTCCCTTGGGAGTCTTCCCATAGTCAGTGCTGTTTCTACTTCCTACGTTCCCTAACCAGGTATCTGGTATTATTTCCAATGTTACATTTCACTTCACAGAAAGCACTTTCTGCTTCCTCTTAACTGAAAGACTCTTCCTGACTTATAATGTAAATACAAGGTGTACTCACTTTGCACAGTTCTAATATGTATGAATTTCAGTTATCACTGTGTTAAATGTGGCTAATTGCATCAAGCTGAAACTTTGCTACTTGCTCTTCAGTCCAAAGATCACCACATAAAAGATGTGAGTCATGATCAGTGACCACCATGTCACCCCCTTTAGAGTCTGCCAGTGACTGGTCCCTGCATCTGTTATCAGGTCATGCACAGGCAGCAAAGTGTGTGGTTGTGTGGCCTCCTTGTCTCCCCGGGATAAACCCACATGACGTTTTACAGAAATGAACAATCAAAAGAGAGACTAAGCCAACAAAGATGAATGTATAGCTAATAAAAAAAAAAAAAGTGGAGACATTGGGAGTGAAACTCAAATTGTAAGTAAGTGGAGTTATAGAAGAAATAGTTGATTGTGGGAAATGTAGACGCTGCCCCTACTGGAGAGACTCTAGACATGCAGTCAGATGAGCTTCAGGAAGATGAACCTAACACACAAGAATTAGGAAAGTAGCTATAATGGAAAGGATAAAGATGTTCTGGCGAATTGACACCACCACCACCACCAACAACTTGTATTTATAGAACTCTCAGATTTTTCATGACATTGAAGATTCAAAAGATAGAATGTTGGAGATTAATACAAACTTAGGAAGGAATAAGGCAACCAGCCAAGGCACAGCAAAGATCCTGGCTCTATGGAGTAAGTTAAGTGGCAAGAAGAGGAAGACAGACACTGTTCAGAGCCCTCTTAATAAACATTTTACTGAAAAATCAAATTCTTTAATTTCAATGTTTCTAATGTTTTATTTATTTATTTTTATTATTATGTTCACTTAACATACAGTACATCATTAGTTTTTGTTCAACGATTCATTAGTTGTGTATAACACCCAGTTTTCTATGGCCCAATCTTGTCTAATATGTTCAGTTACAGTGTACTAAATAGATACTAGTTTTGTTTTATTTTGTTTTTCATTTTCTTGCATATTTATAACCAATAGAAAGGGAGTTCTTTTTTTTTTTTTTTGGTATACAATGTTATAGTGTTTTATTTTATTTTATTTTATTTTCAGCATAACAGTATTCATTATTTTTTCACCACACCCAGTGCTCCATGCAATCCATGCCCTCTATAATACCCACCACCTGGTACCCAAACCCCCCCCCACCACTTAAAACCCCTCAGATTGTTTTTTAGACTCCATAGTCTCTCATGGTTCACCTCCCCTTCCAATTTCCCCCAATTCCCTTCTTCTCCTCTCTAACTCCCCATGTCCTCCATGCTATTTGTTATGCTCCACAAATAAGTGAAACCATATGATAATTGACTCTCTGTGCTTGACTTATTTCCCTCAGCATAATCTCTTCCAGTCCCATCCATGTTGCTACAAAAGTTGGGTATTCATCCTTTCTGATGGAGGCATAATACTCCATAGTGAATATGGACCACATCTTCCTTATCCATTCATCCATTGAAGGGCATCTTGGTTCTTTCCACAGTTTGGTGACCATGGCCATTGCTGCTATAAACTTTTGGGTACAGATGGCCCTTCTTTTCACGACATCTGTATCTTTGGGGTAAATACCCAGGAGTGCAATTCCAGGGCCATAGGGAAGTTCTATTTTTAATTTCTTGAGGAATCTCCACACTGTTCTCCAAAGAGGTTGCACCAACTTGCATTCCCACCAACAGTGGAAGAGGGTTCCCCTTTCTCCACATCCCCTCCAACACATGTTGTTTCCTGTCTTGCTAATTTTGGCCATTCTAACTGGTGTAAGGTGATATCTCAATGTGGTTTTAATTTGAATCTCCCTGATGGCTAGTGATGATGAACATTTTTTCATGTGTCTGATAGCCATTTGTATATCTTTATTGGAGAAGTGTCTGTTCATATCTTCTGCCCATGTTTTGATATGATTGTCTGTTTTGTGTGTGTTGAGTTTGAGGAGTTCATTATAGATCCTGGATATCAACCTTTTGTCTGTACTGTCAGTTGCAAATATCTTCTCCCATTTCGTGGGTTACCTCTTTGTTTTTTTGACTGTTTCCTTGGCTGTGCAGAAGCTTTTGATTTTGATGAAGTCCCAAAAGTTTATTTTCGCTTTTGTTTCCTTTGCCTTTGGAGACATATCTTGAAAGAAGTTGCTGTGGCTGATATCAAAGAGATTACTGCCTATGTTCTCCTCTAGGATTCTGATGGATTCCTGACTCATGTTGAGGTCTTTTATCCATTTTGAGTTCATCTTTTTGTACAGTGTAAGAGAATGGTCGAGCTTCATTCTTCTACATATAGCTGCCCAGTTTTCCCAGCACCATTTATTGAAAAGACCATATTTTTTCCACTGTATATTTTTTCATGTTTTGTCAAAGATTAATTGGCCAAAGAGTTGAGGGTCCATATCTGGTCTCTCTACTCTGTTCCACTGGTCTATGTGTCTGTTTTTATGCCAGTACCATGCTGTCTTGGTGATCATAGCTTTGTAATAAAGCTTGAATTTCAAGAAAGGGAGTTCTTAATATTTGGGTAAGTGAACATCTTATCCCATCTATGATGGAATAGTCAGTTGCATGTTAAAAGCCCATAGTTAGGCAATGCTTGGGTGGCTCAGTTGCTTAAGCATCTGACTCTTGATATTAGTTCAGTTCATGATCTCAGGGACTTGAAATCAGCCCTGAGTCAGCTCTGTACTCAGCAGGGAGCTGCTTGAGCACTTCTCAGAGAGAGAGCCCACTCTCTCTCTCTCTCTGCCTTTCCCCCAACTCACAAGCTCTCTCTCTCTGTTTTTCTCTTTATCAAATAAATTAATTAATTTAAAATAAAAGCCCATGGTTAGTACCATTAAGCAATAATGGTACTTTGTTGTCAAAGACAACAAAAATTACAACTTCAGGATTGTGCCACCTGAACTAGACTGCAAAAACAACCATCATACTATTTTAATTCAGTTAAGCTGAACGATCTACACTCTTACTGATTTCTTTTCTAACACTCCAGCTTCACCTCTCTTTCATTCTCTCTTTCCACTCAGGCTCACTGGTCTTTCTTTAAAGGAATTAATAGTTAGGGCACCCGCATGGCTCAGCCAGTTGAGTGCCTGACTTGTGACTTGGGCTCAGGTAATCATCTTGGGGCTGAGATCATGGGACTCTGCACTCATCAGGGAGTCTGCTTGAGATTCTCTTTCCCTCTCTTTCTCTTTGTCCCTCTCCCCATCAGTGCTCTCATTTTCTATAACATAAATAAATAAATAAATCTTAAAAAAAAAACTAATAGCAGATGTATGAAAGTATAAGGAGTTTTATAATGAACTCCATGTACTCACTGCCCAACTTGAAACAAAAAGCAGAATAATAATATAGTTGAAGCCCTTAGCTTGCCCCTCCTAGACTTCATCTCCTTCTATCATTCCTGGCACACAAACCAAAACCATGATCTCATACTCTATGTTCATTGTTTCCATTCATTTTGTTATTCTTATTCTTAAGCAGTCAATCATTTCCTTGATTCTTGAAACTTTTCTGCTTCCCACTACTTTAATACAAATTTTTTTAACACATATTCTTTTCTTTGCTTAGGTGTTCCCTACCCCAGTTACCACCTGCCTTTTATTTAGGTCTCAACTACTCATCACTTTCTCTGGGAAGCATCCTTTATCGTCTCACTAGGCCAGGTCCTGCATTGCAAGTTCTCAGGGCACCCCACATTGCCCCTCTATGCTGGTATCTCAAGTGTGATTTCACTTTTATTTGTGCAGTTTTTCTATTAATAGATGTCTCCACTATGATCCTGATGGCAAGAATCATGTCTGTGTTCACCCAGCACTCTATCCCTGGAACTGAGTTCAGTGGCCAGTACATAGAAGACACTCAATCCTGATTAAATAAATGTGGGTAAGACTTTCCTTAATGTTAGTCATTTTGGGAATCTCTTATAATCCCTCTGGCCACAAATTACAGACCCTCACTCCCACCCAAAAAAAGGTTTGAAAAACCATATACCAGTAGTGACCAATGGAAAACCTGCACACAGATCCCCGAGGTAATGGAATTTATTCCACAGCACTAAAGAAAACTGGAAAAATTCAAGCAGTTTCTAAAGCTAATTTTCTTTCTTCTTAAGCCTAATTTATAGATGAAGAAGTTTTTTTCTGTAAAAAGATGGCACAGGCACCCCCGCATGACCCAGGGGTGATGATGATTTCAGCAGAACTTAAAAGAAATGGAAGGGGTGCCTGGTAGAGAAAAGGAAAGTGACCTAGTACACTCATCAGAGGCCTGCAGGATTAGGAAATCTTTTAGGGGGTAGCAAAAATGAGGCCATGTAAAGGATTCTTGCTCAACGGCATGCATTTTTAATGAGACTGCTTTGTACTTTCTAGCCCTTCTCACCCAAGGACCTCAACTCCAGTCTTCTCACAACGTTCTCTCCCTGCCCCTGTCGTGTCTACATACGTTTGCTCATTAATCAGCACTAACCCTTCTGAAAAGAAGCAGCTCCAAAATATTGTTATCCCAGTTCATGTTAATTACTGGGATAGTCCCACAGAATCCTGAGGGAAGTCAGAGTTCTCTGTCCATGAAAGTGCCTCTGCAGAGGTTAATATTAGGATTTTAAAATACCTCCTTTTGAGATCCAGCATGCTTGGCCTGAACAAATCCTGTAAAGATTGTTTCCATGTAGAGGGCAATGCATTTCTTATACAAAATTTTCTTGGGTTCCATTGGCTTAGATTTGGGGCCTTGCAGGTGTAGAGAGAAAAGTTTCTGTAGTGTTAAAGTCGGTGTTCTAAATTTCAGGTTTATGAATGAACTGGGATGGGGGATGGAGGAGGGAGAAGCAGACCTCCATGAAACAGTAGTTGTATTTTTAAGTACACTAGTAGCATAGTGGCTAGTACATTTTTTTCTATAGCAAGAATGATAGCCTTTATTAGACTCTCAAAGAAGTTCATAGCTTCAAAAAGAACCTTATGATTGGGCTGATGACTTAACTGCTAAGCTAATCCCTGAACTTGATGGGCCAAATTGCCTTAGATATTGCCACATGCTGACAGTGAAGCAGCTGTCTCATGACAGAGGGGTTATTATATTCTCCATCGTTGCTGTAACAGGTTTCCCGAGATGGCCATAGATGTTTTACACTAAGGAATAGAGCATATTATTTACAGAAATGCCAAAGAAACCTGGATCTTAGAATCAATGCAGACAGTGACATTAATTGGACAAGAAGTCTCTGAGATACATTTTGCCAAATTGGTGCCCTTCCCAGGATGCCCTCTCTGTTAGAAGGCAAGGAAATCAGGGCAAATTGGAACCAGAGAGAGGTTGGACCCTGCTCCCACAAGCTCAAGGGGGTCATGAGTCACACACCTCTTCTCATCAACGTGCTTCAAGACATCACCTTAACAACTTGACACCACCCATGGTGGGAGTATCTACACTGTGGAAAACAACAAACATTACAAATCAGGGCCTTTGTTCTCAGAGATTATCATTAAACATCTACCAACACACCACTGACTGTTCCCATTTGTGAAAGTGGGCGGGGACTGGTTGTCTTGGGGCCACACCTGTACACTCCATGGAGGCCTTGGGAGACCTTGAGTATAGAAAATATAAGGTTCCTTTCCATAAATAATTATAAAACAAAAGCTATACTAAGTGATTAAAAAATACACATATACCAAATTTAAATTTAAATTTAAATTTGGTATATGTGTATTTAAACATTTTGAATATAAAATTATGAATATGTTTATGAAAATGGAAGTCTGCACCATTATCTAGTATCCCTATGTTGATGGTTCTCTTAGCTCATGCTTCATCTGTGTGTTAAATATCCAGCACAGCTGTGAACGCAGATGGAATTTTATTTTGCTTTCTCAAACAAGAAGCATATTCTTTACTGCGCCAATGACCACAGGCCTGCATTTTTCAAGGTTTCCCAAACAAGGTGGTGTTTTTTGTGTGTGTTTTTGGTTTTGGTTTTGGTTTTTTGCTACTGTCGGAAGCTCCTGACTGGTTAGGTTGCCAAACAGTAACAAAATGGCTTGGCTAATATAACCTGGATGGGTCTAAATGAGGCACCTTGGCTGAATTCCTGGAGTCGGTCTCCTGAGTCTGGAGGCAGCTATGTGCTAATGTCTCCTCCTGTGATTACAGCTGCCCTAGAAAATGCAGGGAAAAACCCAGGGAGAATAAACCAGATTTCACTCTACTCTGACTTCACCAGTTCACCCAGTGCGTTGAACCACCAGGGCAGCCCAGAGGCTAGCAGACGTCTGGAGGACTGAAATATATGAATCTCCAAATTCACATGGGTTACACTGGCAAACACATCTCAGATTTGTAATCAAACATCTCCTCAATTATTGGTCATGTTAGTTTGTGTTTGATAGGAAGCAGATACCAGGACAGGATTAGAAGTCCAAGAAATTTATTGGGGGAGGCATCCAGGTAAGTTAGGCACCATCTTCAGCCCACAGTGCAGGTCTGGCAAATGTGGGAGGAGAAAGAGAAGAGAGGACAATTGGGCAAAGGAAAATTTGGACACAATCCCATGTCAGGTTCAGCCCCACTGATGGTGAGGCCTCCATCCATAAGAATCACCTACACGAGTCCTGTATCTCACCAGAACGGACCTGCCTTAATGCCACTGTCCTGTTGAATCTTGCTGAGAGCAGCCCTCAGTGAGCATGGCCTCAAATGAACATGATCTCAAGAGAGCATGATGATGGATTTGGAGGTCATTGGCTGTGCTGCTGGCCACTTACGTTCCTGCAGCAGGTCTCAGTGGTGCATCGTTATGGTCACCGCAGGGGTCTGTGCCATCCTTGTATGGATGGCTTATCCATGAATTAACTTATTTTTTTTAATAGAAGGATCTGTGGTAGAGATGAGGCTCCTGTGTATAGAAGTATGAGAAATATGAGGTCATTCAGTCATCACGAATATCATCCCAGACCTGCCACTCACCCAAGAAAAGGTTTGCACCTCAGACTAGAAGTAAGAACTGGCTAGATGTTCTTCCAAGACTATCTATTTGTCGATTTTGGCTTGGGCTCATAATTTACAAAGTATCTAAGACACAATCTACAAGGACAGGAAACTGAGGACATTTGAGGAGATGAGAAGCCCAGAGCTTGGACAAAATGTGGATCCATCCTTGGGATTAAGAGTGTATACCTCTCTTCTCACATTGGAGGCGAATGGGTAGGAATGATGATGACTTTGTCCATCAAAAACTAGTGTTCAATATTTTACATATTCCTTATCTAACTCCCTCTTGACCCTCTAAAATATTAAGAAAGTCTTCTAGAAAATCCTAGTTCTTAAAATTCAAGAATTCAGAAAAGTGATCTTCATTTACTCCTGGGACAGAGTTTTAGAAAAAAAGCCAATGCAATGATGGCCACAGTAATTAAAGATAGAAAACCCATGGGATAGATGAAATTTAAGAACAGAGGTAGATTCACTTGGCCCAAATACCTTGTCTTACTTTGGGAGTCTCCTATGAAGACTAAAACTTTGGAGAGTCTGCATTTTGTTTTAATAAGGGAGTTCAATTCCCTTAGACAGATTATAAAAACATATGCATAATAGTGAACCAAAGGCTCATTACACAACATTCCACACAGTGTTCCACAGCCACCATCACAGATTTAGGAACTTAACAAACCATTAACTCTTCCAAGCAACCTTGTGGAGGCTTTCTCTGACATTTTCAGCAGCTCAGTCCCATTGTCCCTCAAAGGCAGTGACTACAGTGGGCACTTCAGAAGTTGAATGACCCCCCCCCCAGTCATTTCATTTTTTTTTTAAAGATTTTTATTTATTTATTTAACAAAGAAAGATCACAAGTAGGCAGAGAGGCAGGCAGAAAGGGGGGGGAGCAGACTCCCCACTGAGCAGAGAGCCCGATGCGGGACTTGATCCCAGGACCCTGAGATCATGACCTGAGCCAAAGGCAGTGGCTTAACCCACTGAGCCACCCAGGTGCCCCGACCCCAGTCATTTCTTAGGCACCTACCTTGCTTTCCAGAAGGAATTGAAAAAGATAATCTCTCAGTTCTATTTACAGAATAATCAGAAGGTCAGAAAAATCAATCTCCCCCCTCTCTCACATGAGTCTACTAGAAAATAAATGTTGAGTAAATGAACAAAGGGATGATGCAATTAGGAGGTGAAAACTTAGACTAATTTCAACCTTACCTTCTGACATCCTTTATACCCAATCAAACAAGAACTGGATTTATACCTGGGCAATGGACAGTAGAGCTGAGATATTCCCAGATTTCTTCCCAAGCCTGTTCCAGGTAGTAGGAGACATAAGATGAGCACTTGATTTCTTCCATGTATTTGGGACTCTGAGCCTTCTAACAGATGAATAATAATTCCTTAAGTTTGCTTAGTGTTTCATAGTTTTGAAAGCAATTTTATATGTTATCTTATGTTATCTTTTATATGTTATCTTATGAAAGCAATTTTATATGTTATGAATTACAACAGACTTACTTCTAAAACAGGAATTACTCACATCTCCATTATATCCAAAGAGGAAACTGAGACTCAAAGAACTGAATTAACTTGTTCAAAGTCAAGCAGGCACAGAGTATTATAGCAGGAATAATGGTAAAGCAACGACAACAATCACTCAATGAGTGCTTATTTTGTACTAAATACTGAGTACTTTATATAGATTACCTCTAATTATTAAAAGAATCCTGTAAGGAAGGTATTCATGCATTCGTTTTACATCCTTCAGAGGAAGCAGCAAAGTGCATTTCATATCTAGAGCCTCAAAGAACATTAGCGGATTGACTTATTGGAAAGAGATAATATATATGTTGGCTGAATCCCAATCCATTAAACTTTTAGGAAGTGATTCAGAATTTCACAGAACTACACTTGAGCAGCAAACACAAAAGGGAAAGAATATTAACCTAATTCAGGAACAGTAGTTTTCTAGCTGTCTGAGCTGTTGTACTCAAGTATAAATTTGGGACCTTTATTTTTATTTTTGATTAAATCCTTCTCTATCAAAGTTAGACTAATCTTTAGGTGGAGTTTTCTCCAGGATCCCCAGAACCTTAAAAATCCTTCCCAACCAATCATCCTTAATGGGTATTCCACAAGTTAACCTAGCCACCATGTTTATAGTCTGAGAACAATCTAATTAAAATAGAAGAGAATTTACAAGTGGTTCTCTTTTGACCTGCCATCTATCGTTTACATCTTAGTGCGAATAAATATTTTGACCACGGGTTTGGATTAGACAGGCATGCAGAACAATGAAGTAACATGAGATGGAAGAAAGAGGAGGACGTCAATGCAGAAAGGAGGCAGGTTCATCGGAAAGGTGCTGCACACTTTTGACAGAGCCTATTGTATTGACTAGGAGTAAATCAGTGTACAGTCACACACAATCATTTCACTCATTCTTCTCCATCTGCTTCATCGGTTTTTCATATCTCTTCCACAAGCATCCCCTCATTTTGCACACTCACACTCACATACACAGATAAAAGAAAAGACATTTTCCCACCATACCCCCAGGATAGGATTCAGACACAAGGGAAAATCTGTCCCTAGCATGGGTCCTTCTACAGTCTAATAAAATAAAAATAGCAAATGTGATAATAGCAATGAAGAAAACCAATAACATCCCAGGGAAAAAAAATAAGAGAGAAAAAAATACTGACTACAAAAAATGTTTTATTGCTAATATCGTTTACTAAAGTCCCGGCTGTTATTCCTTTCCTCGGAAGGCTTAAATAGTACAGTCAACTAAACACTTGGGCGGTCTAAACACAGATATAATTATTGGGAGAAGTGTCAGGGTCATAGACCGCTGAAGGCACTGTTATATCTCCAAAACCAGAATGGTTGTAAGTTGTAGAGAAAATAAGCCAGGCATGTGAGTCTATTTGTATTCATGGACTGATGGTGTGGCTCTGTGCTTTAGGACATGACCCCCATGAGTCCTTTTCTATTATTCTTCCTCAAATTTCATTCTTCAAAACACAGCTCACTTTCATGCTTTCCAGATGCAACCCTGGGTCTCTCAAAACTCATACACTTCCTTCTCAGATTTCTGAGGGCTCATTTGACTGTAATAGAGCAGTGGCAATAAGACTGAACTACTGTTCAGTGAGCACTTGATGTGGTTTTGTTTTCCAGAGACCAGTGAACAAGGCTGTATAGGCTAGCTACATTTTGGCAGTCTCTTGGCTCTACCACCACCAGACCTGATCCAGGTGTTCGGAGCAGCCTCCTTTGAAGCCTTACATCTGGCAGAACGGAGTGTGACCCATTGGTCAACACATGAAGAAACTTCAAGAAGCGCACCTGGGTAGCTCAGTCAGTTCAGCATCTGCCTTTGACTGAAGTCATGACCCCATGAGCAGGGGGAGGGGCAGAGGGAGAGGGAAAGGCGGGCTCCTCACTGAGCCAAGATCCTGATGTGGAGCTTGATCCCAGGATGCTGAGATCATGACCCGAGCTGAAGGCAAAGGCTTAACCAATTGAGCTACTCAGGTGCACCTGGATTATCTTCTTCATAAGGCTTCATTTTAGCATTTAGGATCATCATTTCTGTCAGTAGGGAAGTGGAACATCCTAAGAGGAGATATTCTGGGACTTTATCCCTTCAAAGTGAGACATCCCTAAAAAGCAGCAAAAGCCCCCTTGCATCTGTGAATAGCTACAACACAAGCTTTTCACTCTAAATCTGGAATTCCCAAAGCCTGAGGGCTATGAAGTGAGGTAACAAAGCCTCCTAGGCCTAATATTTAACAATTTGTCACCTTGTTTTTCATGAAAAAGGGGAAAAAACCTGGTCACAGAATAATCACACCTGTAGATTTCCAACATTCAGGAGACTCTCAGGAGGTGAGAGGCACAACTCTGACCCCCCCCCCTCCACTGGCAACGATCTCTCACCTGTGGCTCTTGAGGGCCCCCAAACGGAATGTGAGTGTCACTGCTTTCAAATGTTCTTTTCCAAATTGTTCTAAATCTTCCACATGATGGGAAACCTGATCACTTGCCAGAGGCAGGACCTGGCCACCTCTATCTTCAATAGTCAACGAGAGATAAGACTGATGCCAGAGTCTCCACATTCTGGTGTCCAGTTGCTGTTATCCTGCAAGCAACATACTTTTTAAAGATTCTGGACTTTTACACACACACACACTCTGAAGAAAAGAATCCTTTTGGATTTTTGCTTCAAGCCGGTGACATCTTTGATGGGGCTGGGTAATTGGAAAAGGGATTTAAATAGGTCTGGAGGCTTTCCAGCACTGCAGAATTTGCAAACACTGTATGGAATCCATAAGCAAACAGAATTTACAAAGAAACTCTCCCCTCTGGAATTATTCAAGGATCCAATTTGAAGAGATTTTAGTTTTTATTCTGAGGTAATGCCAGGAGGCCATGAAAATAAGAACAAAGCAGAATACGGCAGGGGTGGAGAGAAAGTCACTTTCTCATAGAGAAAAAAGCCGAAACAACATAAAAAGACTAGGGCAACCTTCCATGTGCGGTGGTGAGCACGCGCAGGGTGAGGAGCCCTCTGGAGAAGCAGTATAAAGGTAGAGCTCTAGGGAGGCAGAGGTGTGTGTGTCTTGGCCCTTCTAGGCACCTCTTTCCAGGACTTCTGGACTCATCTGTAAAAAACTGCCTCCAGGAGAGCAGGAAGTCTGAGTGGTGGGGCTGCCTCTAAGTCATTTCTAATAAGAAAGAGTGTGTGTGTGTGTGTGTGTGTGTATGCACATGTGCATACATTACACAGATTCTCATTTACTTTGTTAGGCAGGGCAAAAATTCTGGCTTGAATACAATCGCTCATTTTTCTGCATAGTAGCTATCACTACCTACAGACTCCAGCACACCTGAATACACACATGTGTAGAAGCCCTGGCCTCCCATTGCAAAGGCAATATTCATTCTCAACCCCTTTGATTCACGGCCACTTAAAGTGTTCAGAAATGCCTAGAGGAGCTCCTCCCCATCACCTCTACCTGCCACAGGACACTGCACTTTACTTGGAACTTTTTATGAAGACTTAGAGGTATTTTTTTAATAAAGTATTTTTGTTTAGAATAGTGTTAGATTTACAAAAAATTTGCAAAGATAGTATGAAGAGTTCCCATATCTCCTCCCAGAGTTTTCCCTATTATTAACATCTTACATTAATATGATATATTTGCCACAATTACTGAACCAATACTGATAGAATGTTATTAATTAACATCCATATTTTATTCATATTTGCTCAGTTTTTACCCAATATTTTGTCAAGGGGCCATCTAGGATATCACCTGGAATTCAGTCATTATGTCTTTTTTGACTTCTCTTGGCTGTGGCTGTTTTTCAGATTGTCCTTGCTTTTAATGATGTTGACAGTTTTGAGGAGTACTGCTTGGTTTTTTTTTAATATAATGTGCCTCAACTGAGGTTCATCTGATATTTGTCTCATGGTTAGACAGCTACAGGTTTGGGGAGGAAGATCACAGAGGCTGTTGCCTTTGTAAACACATCTTATCAAGGGGACAAACTATAAATAGGACTTACCACTGTTGATGTTGACCTTGTTAGCCAAGCTGGAGTAGTGTCTGTCAGGTTTCTCCTTAGTAAAGTGACTGTTTCTCCTACCCTTACTGTTCTCTTTGGAATGAACTGACTATGGGCAGCCCATACCCAAAGAGTGGGGAGTTCTGCTCCACCTCCTTGAGAACAGGAAATCTGCTTAAATTACCTGGAATTATTCTGCATGGGAGATATGTCTATTCTCCTCCATTCATTTAGTTATTCAATCATTTATTTATACCAGTATAAACTCATGGATATTTTTTTAATAATTCTGGTTATAATCCAATATTATTTCACTTTATTGTTTAAATAATTTGAGCTTTGGCCATTGGGAGTGCTTTCCTTTAGCTCCTGTGTTCCTTTGATATGCTCCCCTGTAATAATATGGATTTAAAAAAAACAAAACAAAACATCTTTACTTTCTATTCGGACGCTTTAAATTCATCTTGTATATTTCCTGCCCCAATCTTAGAATCAACTATTTCTCTCAGGAGCCCTCATTTTTTAAATTTGAGAATGGTATTAGAAATCAAGATTGGGGGTGAGGGGGTGCCTGAGTGTCTCATTTGGCTAAGTGGTCAGCTCTTGGTTTCAGCTCACGTCATGATCACTGGGGTGTCTGCTTGAGGTTCTCTTCCTCTTCCTCTGACCATCTCACAGCTTTGCTCTCTCTCTCTTTTTCCCCCTCTCTGCCTAAAATAAATAAATAAATATTTTTTTTTTTTAAAGAAATCAGGATCAGGATACTTGCATATGCTGATTGCTATCTGGATGTCATCTTTTCAATTTCTCTCAGTTGATAGAGCAATAGAATATATGTGTGTATACTAATTTTTGTATATACACATATCTGTAAATATATATTTATGTTACAATCTATACCTATATTAAGCTTAATAGGAGTTCCTGATGTCCCCTCTGAAGGATTTTAAAGTGTGGAACTTCATTGCTTAAAAATTAAATTTATTTTTTAGAAACAGCACTCCAGCAGCCTATTTGATGAAAGAAGATGGATCACAGGCTTCTGCTCAAATAAGGTTTAAACCTAATTAAGATGCTGGCAGAGAGCATCTTGAGGTCTGAAATTTAAAAAAAAAAAAAAAAAAAAGGAGTTCATTGTTAAAATTTACTTTCACTAAATTTTTACCACTTTGGAAATTTTCTTCAAAAATTTTTATTTAGCTTTTTATTTTTAGACAATTTTTTTAAATTTATTTTTTATTTATTTTCAGCATAACAGTATTCATTATTTTTGCACCACACCCAGAGCTCCATGCAATCCGTGCTTTCTATAATACCCACCACCTGGTACCCAAACCTCCCACCCGCCCCCCCTTCAAAACCCTCAGATTGTTTTTCAGAGTCCATAGTGTCTCAGGGTTCACCTCCCCTTCCAATTTCCCCCAACTCCCTTCTCCTCTCTAACTCCCCATGTCCTCCATGCTATTTGTTATGTGCCACAAATAAGTGAAACCATATGATAATTGACTCTCTCTCTGCTTGACTTATTTCACGCAGCATAATCTCTTCCAGTCCTGTCCATGTTGCTACAAAAGTTGGGTATTCATCCTTTCTGATGGAGGCATAATACTCCATAGTGTATATGGACCATTTTTAAAACAATTTCATGAAGTAAAAAGCTTTTGCACAGCAAAAGAAACAGCCAATAAAACAAAGAGGCAACCCACAAAATGGGAGAAGATATTTGCAAATGACACTACAGATAAAGGGCTGATATCCAAGATCTATAAAAAACTTAAAAAACTCAACACCCAAAAACAGATAATCAAGTAAAAAATGGGCAGAAGACATGAACAGACACTTTTCCAATGAAGATATACACATGGTTAGCAGACACATGAAAAAATGTTCATCATCATTAGCTATCCGGGAAATTCAAATCAAAGCTACATTGAGATACCACCTTACACTAGTTAGAATGGCAAAAATTAGCAAAGCACAAAGCAACAAATGTTGGAGAGGATGTGGAGAAAGAGGAACCCTCATATACTGTTGGTGGGAATGCAAGCTGGTGCAGCTACTTTGGAAAACAGTGGGGAAGTTCCTCAAAAAATTAAAAATAGAGCTACCCTATAACCCAGCAATTTCACTCCTATGTTTTTACCCCAAAGATACAGATGTGTGAAAAGAAGGACCATATGTACCCCAATGTTCATAGCAGCAATGGCCACAGTTGCCAAACTATGGAAAGAACCAAGGTACCCTTCAACAGACTAATGGATAAAGAAGATGTTGTCCATATATACAATGGAATATTACTTAGCCATCAGAAAGGATGAATACTGAACTTTTGTATCAACATAGCTGGGACTGGAGGAGATTATGCTGAGTGAAATGAGAAAAAGTCAATTATCCAATGATTTCACTTACTTGTGGAACATAAGGAATAGCATGGAGGACATTAGGAGAAGGAAGGGAAAAATGAAGGGAGAGAAATTAGAGGGGGAGATAAACCATGAAAGACTATGAGTTCCAAAAAATAAACTGAGGGTTTTGGGGTGGTGGAATATGTTGGCCCAGTGATGGGTATTAAGAAGGGTATGTATTGCATGGAGCACTGGGTGTAATACATACACACTAAATCTTGGAACACTACATCAAAAACTAATGACATACTGTATGGTGACTAACATAACATAGTAATAAAAAAAATTAAATAGATAGGGGTGCCTGGGTGTCACAGGTGGTTAAGTGTCCAACTCTTGGTTTCAGCTCAGGTCATGATCTCATGGATCATGAGACTGAGCTGCTCATCTGCTTGAGATTCTCTTTCCCTTTCCCTCTGTGCCTCCTGCTCATGCTATCTCTCGCTCCCTAAAATAATTAAATAAATCCTTTAAAAAATTGAACAGAAAGTACAGAGATTTCCCATATGCCTGTTTTCTACCTCCAACCTGCACACATACAACCTTCCCACTATCAATTCTGCACAATGGCGGTACATTTGTTACAATAAATGAAGGTCTATGTATATACCATTATCACCCAAAATACATAGTTCACCTTAGGATTCACTCTTGATGTTGTATATTCTATGGGTTTCAACAAATGCATAATGACATGTATCATTGGCCACTTAACCATCATAGTATCATACAAAATTGTTTCACTACCCCCCAAAATCCTCTATGCTTCCCTATTGATCCCTCACTCCTCCAATGCCTGGAAATCACTTATCTTTTTTACTGTCTCCATAGTTTTGTCTTTTCCAGAATATAGTTGGAATCATACAATCACACAATATGTATGTAGTCTTTTCAGACTGGCTTCTTTCACTGAGTAGTATTCATTCAAGCTTCCTCCATATCTTTTCATGGCTTGATAGCTCAGTTCTTTGCTGCTGAATAATATTCCATTATCTGCCTTTGCCACAGTTGATTTATCAAGTTACCTACTGAAGGGCATTTTGGTTACTTGCAGGTTTTGGCAATAATAAATTAAACTGCCATACACATCTCTTTGCAGGTTTTTGTGCAGGATAAATTTTCAGTTAAAAAAAAAAAAAGGCACACCAAGGAGTGTGATAGCAAATTGTATGGTAAGAGTACATTTAGTTTTGTAAGAAACTTCCAAACTGTCTTCCAAAGTGGCTATACCATTTTTCATTCCCATCAGCAATGGAAGAGCTTTCCTGTTTCTCCATACCCTCACCAGAATTTGGTATTGTGAATGTTTTGGAATTTGGCTAGTCTAATAAATTTGTAATAGTACCTCATTGTTTTAATTGGCGATTCCCTAATAACATGATATTGAAGATCTCTTTATATGATTATTTGCCATCCGTATATCTCTTTTGGTGAGATGCCTATTCAAGTTTTTTGCCCATTTTCTAGTCATATTGTTTACTTTCTTTATTGTAGAGTCTTAAGTGCACTCCACACATTTTGGATAACAGCCCTCTATTAGATGTGTATTTGCAAAGATTTTCTCCCAATCAGTAGCTTGTTTTATTCACTTGACAAGATCTTTTTCAGAAGTTTTTTTTTAATCTTAGTGAAACACAGTTTATTAATTATTTATTTCATGAATTAGACCTAAGAAGTCATTGTCATATGCAGTGTCATGAAGATTTTCTCCTATGTTCTCTTCTAGGAGTTCTATACTTTTGTGTTTTCAATTAGGTTAATGATCCATTATTTATTATTTTTTGTCAAGGTTATAAAGTCTGTGTCTAGATTTATTTTTTGCATATGGATGTCCAATATTCAATACAATTTGTTGAAAAGACTTTTGATATTGACTGAGGTATTCTGGGTCGTTTGCATTTCTGTATAAATTTAAGAGTTAGTTTGTCAGTATCCACAAAACAGCTTGCAGAATGCTAACTGGGTTTGCCTCAAATCTGTATATCCCATTACGAAGAACTGACACCCTAACTGTATTGAGTCTTTTCATCCACAAACATAGAATATCTTTTCATTTATTTAGTTCTTCAGTTTCTTTTTTCAGAGTTTTGTAGTTTTCCTTATATAAATTTTATACAAGTTTGTTAGAGTTATAGCTAAGTATTTTACTTTTTTGAAGGTAGTATAAATAAAATTTATTTTTAATTTCAAATTCTCCTTGTTCATTGCTAATATATAGAAAGGAAGTTAATTTTCACATATTAACTTTAACCTGTAACCTTGCCATAATCATTTATCAGCCCAAGATTCTTGCTAATCATTTCAGATTTTCTACACAGATAATTTTATCATCAGTAAGCAAAGTCAGTTTTAGGTCTTTCTTCTCAACATTAATACTATTCATTTTCATTTCTTATCTAGTTGCTCTGGCCCTGACCTCTAGTTCTATGCTGAAAAGGAGTAGAGAGAAGAAATGTCCTTATCTTTTTTTCTGATTCTAATGGAAAAGTTAAGCTTCTCACCATTAAGTATGATGTTAGTGGAAGGTTTTTTTATAGACATTCTTTATTGAGTTAAGGAAATTTCCTTCTATGTCTAGTTTGCTGACAGTTTGTTTTATTTTTTATCATAAATCGGTGTTGTTTTTTGACAAATGCCTTTTCTGCATCTGTGGATATAATTATGTGACTTTTCTTCTTTAGTTTGTTGATGTAATGGGATTATATTAAATGACTTTCAAATGTTGAACTGTCTTGCATACCTAGGATAAACTCCTCTTGATTGTGATATATAGCTCTTTTTTTAATATATTATAGATTCTGTTTGCTAATATTTTGTAAAAGATTTTTATATCTATGTTCATAAAAGACATTGTTTTCGGATTCGAGTCAAGATGGCGGAGAAGTAGCAAGCTGAGACTGCTTCAGCTAGC